>NC_069500.1:1280856900-1281056900 GCF_027579735.1 Bombina bombina
TTAAAATTAGATGGGTGGGGCAGGTTATTAATACTCCAACGGAGGGACGGAGGAGGGGAGTAGCTATCTTGATCAGAAAAGGTCTTTCTGCCACTTTCAAGGATACACAGTTAGATCCTAGGGGACGTTACATAGTTACTACTCTCAGTATTGCATCGAAATCATATCTACTCTGCAACGTGTATGGCCCGAATAATCTCTCGCCCCACTTTTGGCAACACTTACAGCTTTGTTTAGCGAGGAGAGGTGAGCTCCCAATAATCGTAGGGGGCGACTTTAACATGACGCAACTCTTACTGCTTGACAGATTTGTGGAACTCTCGACTGGACCGCCCCTACGAACTGTATCACGTAGACAGAAAGCCGAGGTAAAACTCATTGATAGACTTAAAACTGACTTGGGACTGGTAGACTTGTGGAGATTACGCAACCCAACAGACAGGGACTATACCTGCATTTCTAAAACACATCATACCATGTCTAGGATCGACTATTTCCTGACTGCTCCCGCCCTCACACCATATGTCCCTCTCACTAAGATCTTTCCTGTGACCATATCAGACCACGCACCTATCCTACTCCTTCTGGACTTCACCCCACCAACCAACCTACAGAAAACTTGGCGATTCCCCTCTTTTCTTTACAATAACGCCGACTTTCGGCAACAACTACGCTCTTTCTGGATAGATTACAATGCAGATAATGCACAACACAGAGATAATTCAGACCTCTTCTGGCATGCCTCTAAGGCTGTTATGAGAGGAAGAATCACAGCCTATACCTCACATCATAACCGCAAGAGCAAAAAAATCACGGATGAGATGTTAACAAAGCTTGCAATGGCCTATAACAACTATCTCTCCCATCCCTCACCCCAAACTAGACAACAGTACTACGACCTTAAAAAGGAGAGAGATACCCATATTCAAATGGTAGATAACGCGTATGCTATTCATAGACAGGGGAAGTTTTACAGATATGGGAACAAGGCTGGTAGAACCATGGCCTCTATGGTCAAGGTGGTTACACCTAAAACATATATCCCAGCGCTAACTGCTGAGGGGAAGTCATGCACTGACACCCCGACAATCATGCGGGAATTTGTCTCTTACTACACTAGACTGTACTCTAGGCAAGAGATATCAGAACTTGACAAATGCTCATTCTGGAATAATGTGGATGTCCCTTCTTTGACGCAAGACCAGTTGTCCTCTCTTAATGCCCCCATTCAGCCGAGGGAGGTAATAGACACCATTAAACGCATCAAACTTGGCAAAGCGGCGGGACCTGATGGTCTCCCCGCAGAGTACTACAAACTTTTAGCACCTGACATAGCCCCCACTCTAGCGACCCTTTTCTCTTCATATCTTTCGGGGGCCTCTGTCCCTGACCCCAGATTTTCTGACGCAAACATCTGTGTAATACTCAAACCTGACAAAGACCCTATGGTGCCCTCCTCTTACAGGCCGATCTCCTTACTAAATGGAGACTATAAACTACTAACTAAAATTCTGGCTAATAGGTTGGCGGAGGTGCTCCACTTTCTGGTGCACCCCGATCAAACGGGCTTCGTCAAGCATCGTTCCTCGGTATTCAACCTGAGGAAAACGCTTGCGGTCATTGACCACTACCACAGAGCCCAAGCATCCTCCACAGATAATTCACTGCCTGATGCTTGCCTTTTCGCTGTAGACGCTGAAAAGGCGTTTGATAGGGTAGAGTGGGACCATCTCTATACAGCGCTGGCCAAATTTGGAATAACGGGGCATTTCCTAGAGGTAATACAAAGACTGTACGACTCTCCCTCGGCATCCATAATCATAAATAACGGTTTGTCTCCCTCCTTCGAACTGGGCAGGGGAACCAGGCAAGGTTGCCCACTGTCCCCGCTCCTATTCGATCTGGCAATTGAGCCACTAGCCTGTTACATACGCCAACACTGTCCTGGCCTCCGGATTCACTCACAACTCCTTCACTTATCTCTCTTTGCAGATGACTTGCTACTTTATGTGAGCGATCCTGTCATGAACCTGCCTGGGCTGTTGGAAATTCTGTCAGCCTTTGGTAAATTCACTGGTTATAAAATAAATATTGACAAATCAGAAGTCACGTGGCTCCAAAACAATAAAAATAGCACACTTAGCGACACCAACGTTCATGTCACAGCTGGGTCTTTTAAGTATTTGGGCATCCAACTCCATGTTGACCCTATGCTCCTATACAACCTCAATATTCCTAAAATTATAACTAGTACCCAGGCTCTAATCAGAAGCTGGAGGGGGCTCCCCTTGACTTTACATGGTAGAATTCATCTTCTCAAAATGATCATCCTCCCTAAAATACTATATCCCTTGCAGATGCTCCCTCTCCTACTCCACAATAAAGACATTCAAAATATTACTACTATATTTACCTCATTTGTTTGGAGTCAGAGGAAGCATAGGATTAGTAAATCTAAACTCTCTATGTTAGTGAATGCGGGGGGCCTTAAGTTCCCAAATATCCAATGGTATAATTGGGCGACACTAGCTAAACTAACCATGGGGTGGCTCACTAAATCTACTTACTTTAGCCCCGCTGTAGAACTGGACTTAATTGCACCTCTCAATGCAGCTTATCTACCACACGCTAAGCTATCCTCCCTCCCCTCCCACATCTCTCAAAGCATACTCTTTCGAGACCCCCTTAGAGCGTGGCGCAACGTGTGCAGGTTCTGGAAAATTGACCATGAGACCACTAAATATTTACCTCTCCAGGGGAACCCCAAATTCATCCCGGGATATACTACACGGGCCTTCCACATATGGGAGACCCTTGGGCTGACATCCATTGCGCAACTTCTTAACCCCACTACATTGCAAATCCTTCCTTTCCAGGCTCTGAGAGAGACGCACAACCTTCCACCGGGCACCATGTTTGCCTACTTCCAATGTAGACACTATGTTAGGGCCCTCATTACTACTAACCAGCTCACGAACACTAGTTCCTGTATAGATAGATTATACCGCGCTACGCTACGAGGTTCACACTCAATTACCAGCATATACAACGAGATAGTGGCCCATTTAGAGCAACAGGCTTTACAGACAATACATGATAAATGGCAGAAAACAAGAGCAATATCTATCACCATGCCTGACCTAATTGATAGCTTCTCCAGGGTCCATATGGCCACTCTCTCGGAGTACTCGAGGGAATCCCACACTAAACTCATCCACCAGGCATATATTCTCCCGAAGCTTTGAGCTAAGATGGTACCACAGGCAGTTGACAGCTGTAGTAAGTGTTCTTTCCCATCCCCTGACATTATACACCTCCTTTGGGACTGTCCCAAACTTGTTGGACTGTGGGGCAGACTTAGCTATTGGCTACATAGGGTTTTGGGCGACAGAGTCACCTTGACGTCCACCAACATTATATTTTTACACGATTTTGAGGTAATATCGAAATACTGAAAATTTCTCTACTCTGTGGTACTCCTTACTAGGAGACTAATCTTGCAATTTTGGGCGTCTAATAAGCCCCCCCCTTTTAGAAAGCTCCTACATGCCATACACAACCAAGTGCTTATAGAACAATCAGATGTACAGGGGATTTAGAGAAAAGAATTAAACTCTTCATACATAAATGGGAACCCTATCTTTTACATGTATCCCCTCAGGTGCGAAATAGGATAATCTACCCCTTCCGTAACTCTTTGTTCATGTTGGAAGAAAACCTTCATGGCAGATGGTGCCTCCCTCCCCCAACATCCACATCTTGAGAGCTATGCCATATCTCACCTTTGACCTTAAGTTTCATCCGGCCCTGATACATTGACCCTTTCTCCCCCTGTGTGCCGGGGTGCGAGTACCCCCACCCCCCCCCTCCCACTTCTATCCCCCGGAGTGGAGGGTTTGCTCAAGGGTTTTCTCACCCTTCTTATGTGTTAAGTTAATGTTTGTTTTATGTTTGTTATAATAGAAAAATGCTGGACTCTGTAGCAATGTGGAACCAATCTTGCTGTTAGCAACATTCGCTTCTCAATTTGTGTATATGTAATAGTGTCTCTGTATATGACGTTCTCATGTTGTGATGGAGCCAGTAACTATATAAATAAAGTTATTAAAAAAAAAAAGACCAAACTAAAGTGAACACAGATACTGATAACAAAAAAGGATGAACATTCAGGAATATTCAATATTAGTAAACATAAACTAAATGAGGAAGAAAAGGGCATCCTTAATAAAGGCCTGACTTTTGCACCTACATGCAAACTTAACAAATTTGAAACACTAATAAACATAAACCAATATGTACGTAAAGTTACACTTAAAAGGTATTTTCTAAAAACTCCCCTCACAAGAATAGAATCAAAGCCAACTATTTTTACACACTCCAATTTTAAAACAAAATCCTCTTTCTATCTAACTCATGAAAAAGGAGAGTTTATTAAGACTTTTGAGATGAAAATTAAAGAAGATCTAGAAAAATTAGAAACTCCTCAAAAAAGAAATGATAACTTAACATCTAAAGAGCGAAAAGTATTAAAATCTCTACAGGACAATAAGGAAATTACGATCAAACCAGCTGATAAAGGTGGTGGGATCGTTATCATGGATACTCAATACTATATAGAAGAATCATATAGGTTATTAGATGACAAGACTACATACACTAAACTTAAAAATAATCCAATAATGGGCCAAATGAAAAAAACTAAATGTAATACTTGATGAAGCTAAAAATGTAGGAATACTTACAGATTCAGAATATAATTTCCTTCAAATTAGCCATCCCTGTATTCCTACATTTTACTTCTTACCAAAAATCCATAAACACCTCAGCTGTCCCCCAGGTCACCCTATTATATCAGGGATTGAATCACTTACATCCAACCTATCTCAATACGTTGACTATTATCTCCAAACCTATGTCAGTGAGTTACCAGCATACTTAAGTGATTCTACACACTTCATTAACCTTATTAACCATATTGAATGGAAGTAAAATTATATTATGGTCACATGTGACGTCAATTCGCTATACACGAATATAGATCATACATTAGGTATAAAAGCCATCACACACTTTTTAAGTAAGGACAAATCACTGACAGACGAACAAAAATATTTTCTAGTAGAAAGTATAGAGTTCATCTTGAAAAATAATAGTTTCTTATTTAATAATGATTTTTTTCTCTAGATCAGGGGGACAGCTATGGGCACAAGGTTCGCTCCCAGTTATGCAAACCTTTTTATGGGGTTTTTTAAAAACAGAATTTATGCTTACCTGATAAATTACTTTCTCTTATGGTGTATCCAGTCCACGGATTCATCCTTACTTGTGGGATACTCTCATTCCCTACAGGAAGTGGCAAAGAGAGCACACAGCAGAGCTGTCCATATAGCTCCCCCTCAGGCTCCGCCCCCCCAGTCATTCGACCGACGGTTAGGAGAAAAAGGAGAAACCATAGGGTGCAGTGATGACTGTAATTTTACAAAAATAAATTTGAACCTGACTTAATTGCCAGGGCGGGCCGTGGACTGGATACACCGTAAGAGAAAGTAATTAATCAGGTAAGCATAAATTCTGTTTTTTCTTATATGTGTATCCAGTCCACGGATTCATCCTTACTTGTGGGATACCAATACCAAAGCTTTAGGACACGGATGAAGGGAGGGAACAAGTTAGGTAACCTAAATGGAAGGCACCACTTCTTGCAAAACCTTTCTCCCAAAAATAGCCTCAGAAGAAGCAAAAGTATCGAATTTGTAAAATTTGGCAAAAGTATGCAGTGAAGACCAAGTCGCTGCCTTACAAATCTGTTCTACAGAAGCCTCATTCTTGAAAGCCCATGTGGAAGCCACAGCTCTGGTGGAATGAGCTGTAAATTCGTTCAGGAGGCTGCTGACCAGCAGTCTCATAAGCCAATCGGATGATGCTTTTCAGCCAGAAGGAAAGAGAGGTAGCAGTCGCTTTCTGACCTCTCCTCTTACCAGAATAGACAACAAACAAGGAAGATGTTTGCCTGAAATCTTTAGTTGCTTGTAAATAGAATTTCAAAGCACGAACCACATCAACATTGTGCAATAATCGTTCCTTCCTAGAAACTGGATTAGGACACAGAGAAAGAACAATAATTTCCTGGTTAATATTCTTATTAGAAACAACTTTCGGAAGAAAACCAGGTTTGGTACGCAAAACAACCTTATCTGCATGGAACACCAGATAGGGTGAATTACACTGCAAAGCAGACAATTCAGAAACTCTTCGAGCAGAAGAAATAGCTACCAAAAACAAAACCTTTCAAGATAATAACTTAATATCTATGGAATGTAAAGGTTCAAACGGAACCCCTTGAAGAACTGAAAGAACTAAATTAAGACTCCATGGAGGAGCCACAGGTTTATAGACAGGCTTGATTCTCACTAAAGCCTGTGTAAACGCCTGAACGTCTGGTACTGCTGCCAGACGCTTGTGTAACAGGATAGACAGAACAGATATCTGTCCCTTTAAGGAACTAGCTGACAATCCTTTCTCCAATCCTTCTTGGAGAAAGGACAATATCCTGGTAATCCTTACTTTACTCCATGAGTAACCCTTGGATTCACACCAACAAAGATATTTCCCCCATATCTTATGGTAAATTTTCCTGGTCACAGGCTTTCTGGCCTGGATCAGAGTATCGATAACTGATTCAGAGAACCCACGCTTAGCTAGAATTAAGCATTCAATCTCCAAGCAGTCAGTTGCAGAGAAACTAGATTTGGATGCTTGAATGGACCCTGTATTAGAAGATCCTGCCTCAATGGCAGCTTCCATGGTGGAACAGATGACATGTCCACAAGGTCTGCATACCAAGTCCTGCGTGGCCACGCAGGCACTATCAGAATTACCAAAGCCTTCTCCTGTTTGATTCTGGCTACTAGCCGAGGGAGAAGAGGAAACGGTGGAAAAACATAAGCTAGACTGAAGGACCAAGGCGCTACTAGAGCATCTATCAATGCCGCCTTGGGGTCCCTGGACCTGGATCCGTAAAGAGGAAGTTTGGTGGACGGGACGCCATCAGATCCAATTCCGGAATGCCCTATAGCTTGGTCAGCTGAGCAAAAACCTCCGGGTGGAGTTCCCACTCCCCCGGGTGAAAAGTCTGACGACTCAGAAAATCCGCCTCCCAGTTGTCTACTCCTGGGATGTGAATTGCAGATAGATGGCAGGAGTGATCCTCCGCCCATTTGATGATCTTGGTTACTTCCTTCATCGCTAGGGAACTCTTTGTTCCTCCCTGATGATTGATGTACGCTACAGTCGTGATGTTGTCCGACTGAAATCTGATGAATTTGACCTCCGCTAGCTGAGGCCAAGCCTGGAGCGTATTGAATAGCGCTCTCAATTCCAAAATGTTAGAGCGGCAAAGAGAATGACTGGGGGCGGAGCCTGAGGGGGAGCTATATGGACAGCTCTGCTGTGTGCTCTCTTTGCCACTTCCTGTAGGGAATGAGAATATCCCACAAGTAAGGATGAATCCATGGACTGGATACACCATGTAAGAGAAAAGAAATTCTTCACTGGAGACCAATGGGGAGCGAACCTTGTGCTTTATAAACGCAATATAGATGACGTCTTACTGATCTGGAGGGGAGATCCAGAAATCCTCACTTTTTTCCTTGAGGATCTAAATATGAATGATTTAGGATTAACTTTCTCACACGAAATGAGTACTAAACTAATACATTTTTTGGATATAGAAATAGAAATGAATAACAATCAATTAAAAAACAGAACTTACTTTAAACCAATTGACTCAAATAATTATATTCACTATAATAGCTGCTATATGAACAGATGGAAATCCAATATCCCCAAAAGTCAATTTTTGAGAATAAGGAAAATTGTACTGATATTGAATCTTATGACATACAGTCAGATGTATTGGTCAAACATCCAGATCTCATTTTTAAAAGAGCAAAAAACCTAAAAAGTTATTTGTCCCCTAGCGAATTTAAAAAAAACAGTCTAATTGATATCAATTTGGATAATAAGAAGATAACAGGTTTTTTTCCATGTCACACTTGCAAATCATGCAAATCAAGCAGTAAAATAAAGGAAATAATTTCAACTAATAAACAAAATACCTTTCATCAAGTGTAGTGATTCAAATGTTATATATTTTATAAAATGTTCATGTGATCTATTATATATAGGACAAACGAGCCGAACCCTAAGAGATAGGATCAGAGAACATATCTGGAACATAGAACACAAAACAAATAAAACTGCATTATATCAACATTTTACAGATGTACATTTAAGTGACATAAATTGTTTCAAATTTTGGGGCATTAAAAAAATCTATCCTAATATAAGGGGAGGAAATATGGAAAAAAATATTACTGAAAAAAGAAGCTTAACTTATTTTCCGTTTCAGAACCCTATATCCACAGGGGCTTAATAGCTCATTCAATCTGAATACCTTAATTTAATAAAGAGATAGATTAAATAATATTACACTAATTTAAAATAAATTCCTCCCCATTTTTTTGTTTATAAACATTCTTTTTGTTTATAAACCAATTTTTTGTTTATGAACCTTCTTTTCTGTTTATAAACTTTCTGTTTATATGTTTTATATGATACTAATCTTATTTTAAGACAGATGTTGTATACTTATATTTTATATTTCTTATTCATAGTTTACCCACATAGAAAACACAACATAGCCCTCTTGCTTTATTTATTTTTAATCTGTATATATTGGTTATGACAAAAGTATGCATGAATCTCATAACCAACTTTCATATCTTGGAGAATTGCTATACAGTGACAATCAACCATACATATGTAATAACTATAGTAAAACCTGTTTACAACAGTCTTTTATTAAACCTATCTTTGATGTTATATTAATTTTATAAATGTATTTTTGGCACTAGTTCTGTATAACATTCATTTAATATGTCATTGTATACATTATATCCCTCTCTTTTTTGGGCCAAACAAGTCCAAGTTACAAGTTTACATTTAGCTATTAAGCACAAATAAGTACGCATTCCTTTTCACACAGGTGAAAACTGATAACACACTCCCACTATAGCTCTATTGGATAGAACAAATGCAACCTATCATATTGTTCGCCACCTCCCTGTTCTCTATATAAGGAGCAGCATTAGTATTAGTAAGCATTTTGATAAAGGTAGCTGTGTCTACCGAAATGCGTAGAAATTTGCTTACTATTCATTACACTCTTTGGGATATTTACTCGTCATTGTAGGTTCATCCCCATGTCTAAAATCCTGGTCTATGGGCATATGAATAATTCCTGCATATACTTGTAATCCCTTTTTGCAGCTTAACATAAGCACAATTCAGGTTCATTGTTTGTTTTTTTCACACCGCCAAACAAACTAAATGTATAATTCCTGATGTGCTTTGTATGCAGTTTGATATTCAACTTTAAAGGTTTCAACGGAAACCATTTTGCTACAACTGTTTCTCCTTAGCCCTATTGAAACTTCGATTACGGAAAAACTTTGTCTTTTCCTACAACAAGGAGTCACCACCGCTAAGAGTCCTATAACAATAAGCCGTCCAGGTCACATGCTCTGACATCATTGTACTCTCAGGACGCCCGACAGAATCTCGATATCGGATACACCATCACGAACAGTGAGTTTTCTAAGCTGTGCACAGCCAAAGACATACTGAGAATTATCTTTTCATTAGGCAATACCTGTGATCAATGCCTTATCATAAGGGATTTTATACCTTTCTTTGTTAGCTTACAAATCAGTATATATTTATGAACATTTCAGAATCAGCAATTGTTTATGGACATTTCCGTATTTGTTACAACTAATGTTTAATGATACCCTGCTGTATGTATAATCTAATCATTTCGCTATATTACTAATACGCATGTGCTATCACTTATTGTTTCACCCGTAATTTACCATATGCGTTTTTTTAACAATTGTTTTTAGTGTTTATTTTATTGATGCCGGCATCGTATTTCTTATTTTGTCTCCAATATATAAAAGATTGTGTCTCCTATATCAAAGATTGTGTGTTTTTTTAACGAATTAAATATACTGTTTTTGTCATATCCAATTATACTTTTCTTTTCTCCAACTCACATAAAATTTATGGTTACCACATTTTTTCCTCAAATAGGGTTAGCTCTAATAATGGAGCGCTTTTTGGCCCACACCTTTTGTTTTTAGTTTTTCACTGAGATTACTTTTTAGAGGAAATGGTAATCCAACAGGGACAGTTAGCACTTAACCCTCTCAGGTAGCTCTCGCACCATCTTCCTAATTTGGAGGATCAATTTACCAAAAAGTTCTTTGATTCCTCAGACCTTTTAAGGTTTCCAGATAGATTCAGTGTCCATGACTTTGTCTCTAACAGACAAGAGACATTTGAAATTGGTTGCAGCCTGTCAGAACCTTCAGTCTCAGTCATTCCCTTCAGTAGCTATGTACATGAAAGTTTTAGGTCTCATGACTGCAGCATCGGACGCTATCCCCTTTACTCGTTTCCATATGAGACCTCTACAGCTTTGTATGCTGAACCAATGGTGCAGGGATTATACAAGGATATCACAATTAATATCCTTAAATCCCAATGTTCGACTTTCTCTGACTTGGTGGTTAGATCACCATCGTATAATTTTAGGGGCCTCTTTCGTTCGTCCAACCTGGACTGTGATCACATCAGAAGTGAGTCTTTCAGGTTGGGGAGCTTTTTGGGGATCTCTGACAACACAAGGGGTTTGGAGATCTCAAGAAGCGAGAATACCAATCAATATTTTATAACTCCGTGCAATTCTCAGGGCTCTTCAGTTTTGGACTCTGTTGAAGAGAGAACCGTTCATTTGTTTTCAGAAAGACAATATCACAACTGTGGCATATGTCAATCATCAGGATGGGACTCACAGTCCTCAAGCTATGAAAGAAGTATCTCAGATACTTGTTTGGGTGGAATACAGCTCCTGTCTAATTTCTGCGGTTCATATCCCAGGTATAAACAATTGGAAAGCGGATTATCTCAGTCGTCAGACTTTACATCCGTGAGAATGGTCTCTTCACCCAGATGTGTTTTCTCAAATTGTTCAGATGTGGGGGATTCCAGAAATAGATCTCATGGCTTCTCATCAAAACAAGAAACTTCCCAGGTACCTGTATAGGTCCAGGGATCCTCAGGCAGAAGCAGTGGATGCGTTGACACTTCCTTGGTGTTATCAACCTGCTTATGTTTTCCCGCCTTTAGTTCTTCTTCCAAGAGTGATCTCCAAAATCATAATGGAGCAATCATTTGTGCTGCTGGCGGCTCCAGCATGGTCTCACAGGTTTTGGTATGCGGATCTTGTTCGGATGTCCAGTTGCCAATCAGGATCTCAATTCATTAAATTTGAAGGTATGGAAATTGAACGCTTAGTGCTTAGTCATAGAGGTTTCTCTGACTCAGTGATTAATACTATGTTGCAGGCTAATAAATCTGTTTCTAGAAAGATTTATTATCGAGTTTGAAAGACATATTTCATGGTGTTCTTCTCATAAATTCTCCTGGCATTCTTTTAGAATTCCTAGAATTTTACAGTTTCTTCAAGATGGTTTGGATAAAGGTTTGTCTGCAAGTTCCTTGAAAGGACAAATCTCTGCTCTTTCTGCTTTATTCCACATGAAAATTGCTAAACTTCCTGATATTCATTGTTTTGTACAGGCTTTGGTTCGTATCAAGCCTGTCATTAAATTCAATCTCTCATCCTTGGAGTCTTAATTTAGTTTTGAAGGCTTTGCAGGCTCCTCCATTTGAGCCTATGCATTATTTGGATATTAAACTACTTTCCTGGAAAGTGTTGTTCCTTTTGGCCATCTCTTCTGCTAAAAGAGTTTCTGAATTACCTGCTCTCTCTTGTGAATCTCCTTTTCTGATTTTTCATCAGGATAAGGCAGTTTTGCGGACTTCATTTAAATTCTTTCCTAAGGTTGTGAATTCTAACAACATTAATAGAGAAATTGTTGTCCCTTTTTTGTGTCCTAATCCTAAGAATTCTTTGCAGAGATCTTTAAATTCTTTGGATGTGGTGAGAGCTCTGAAATATTATGTTGAAGCCAATAAAGATTTCAGGAAGACTTCTAGTCTATTTGTTTTCTTTTCTGGTTCCAGGAAAGGTCAGAAGGCTTCTGCCGTTTCTTTGGCATCGTGGTTAAAGCTTTTGATTCATCAAGCTTATTTGGAGCCGGGTAAAGCCCAGCCTCAGAGAATTACAGCTCATTCTACTAGATCAGTTTCCACTTCTTGGGCTTTTAAGAATGAAGCTACGGTTGATCAGATTTGCAAAGCAGCATCTTGGTCTTCTTTGAATACATTTACTAAATTCTACCATTTTGATGTGTTTGCTTTTTCGGAAGCAGTTTTTGGTAGGAAAGTTCTTCGGGCAGCTGTTTCAGTTTGATTCTTCTGCTTATGATTTAAGTTTTTATTTTTTGAGAATAAACTTATATTTGGGCTGTGGGTTTTTTTTCAGCAAATTTACTGTTTTTATTTTGTCCCTCCCTTTCTAGTGACTTTGCGTGGAGTTCCACATCTTGGGTGTTGCTATCCCATACGTCACTAGCTCATGGACTCTTGCCAATTACATGAAAGAAAACATAATTTATGTAAGAACTTACCTGATAAATTAATTTCTTTCATATTGGCAAGAGTCCATGAGTCCCTTCCTTTTATATGGTGGTTATGATTTTTTTGTATAAAGCACAATTATTTCCAAGTTCCTTTGTTGATGCTTTTTACTCCATTCTTTATCACCCCACTTCTTGGCTATTCGTTAAACTGAATTGTGGGTGTTTTGAGGGGGTGTATTTATAGGCATTTTGAGGTTTGGGAAACTTTGCCCCTCCTGGTAGGATTGTATATCCCAAACGTCACTAGCTTATGGACTCTTGCCAATATGAAAGAAATTAATTTATCAGGTAAGTTCTTACATAGATTATGTTTTTTCGTGATTTTAGTGTTAATTATTTTTGGTAAACTTAGATTATTTAAATTTTTCATAGGATTTGGGGGTTTTTTGTTGTAATTTCGATTTTTCTATTTTTTTTCGTAGTGTTGGGTTTTTTAAATTTGTAATTTTTAATTTTAATTGGTAGTATTTTTAATTTTATTAGATTAGTTTTGTTAGATTAATTTATAGCTTAATGTTAGGTTTATATTTATTTCACAGGTAAGTTTTTATTTATTTAAATAGAGTTATATTGTAATTTTAATTTAAAGTTAGGGGGTGTTAGGTTTAGGGGTTAATAGTTTAATTTAGTGTTTTGCGATGTGGGGGGCCGGCGGTTTAGGGGTTAATAGGTTTATTTAGTGGCAGAGATGTGGGAGGCCGGAGGTTTAGGGGTCAGTAACTTTATTTAGTGGCGGCGATGTCGGGGGGCAGCAGATTAGGGGTTAATAACTTTATTATAGTGGCGGCGATGTCGGGGGCCGTAGATTAGGGGTGTTTAGACTTGGGATTTATGTTAGGGTGTTAGGTTTAAATGTAACTTTCTTTTCCACATAGACATCAAAGTGGTTGCGTTACGGCGATCACCATTCCACACTTCAGGTGTTTTTTTTCTAACACTCTCTCCCCATTGATGTCTATGGGGGAAAGTGTGCATGAGCATGTCAAAGCAGCCCTTGGCTTTTGTGCGGTATGGAGCTTAACGCCACCATATCGCACGCACAAGGAGACCTTTCAGAAACACGTAATGGCGGCGCTATGGAGGATGAAACAATGCAACTTTTTTGTGTTCGTTTCGCACCCTGTTTAGTGCAAAACTCATAATCTAGGTGAAAGTTTGTTACAGAATTGTAAAGGATCCCTTAATTCACTATATCTTAAATTATTCTAAGAAAGTGATAATTATTTCTTAACACATATGAGAGAAAGTAAGCCCGTTATATATCCATCTATACATTTGTTCTATATTTTGATTTTGACTGTTTTTCTGAGAGTGTTATTTGTACCACTGAATTACATCATAATTAGCTAAAAATATGTTTTTGCATTTGAAAATATTGGAGATCAATGATCAAATTCAACAAAGAAGAAGAGGATGGTTTCTTGAAAGGCGATGACACTGTGACCTTAAAAGAACTCTTGAAAGACATTATCAGTAAGGATTTTGTTCCAATGCATGGCTTTTTGGCTGAGAATGTTATTTATCAAACGTTAATTGATTTTGAACAGTGTTCAGAGTGTTTTTGGTTGGTCTGAGAAGTCTATTTAGCTGATAGGGAATGATGCATCACAAGATGTGACAAGTCAGATGACATTGAGTGAAATAAAAAGGTAAAACAACTTTCCTGAAGTCTTCTTTTCTCTACAAAACCAGAAGTAATGTATTTATTACTGTCACAGAAAGTATGAGTCAGAGACAGCGAAAAGGCATTTTAAATAGTCTAAGTGTCCATTAGAAGGAGGAAAATCAAATACATTTCAAGATAAAGGAAGTTGGATCTTTAGTAAAAACACAACAATTTGTACCCAGCATGCAGACAATTGTCTTACAAATATTTATTGAGGTACATTAATATAGCATGGAAAGATACTAGAGTTGTATTATTAGCTATAAAAGGTTATAATACATAGGCAGCAAGTGTTATCATAAACCAGTCTAGGTATGCATTAAGCTTATTCAGACATAGACATATTGAGGCTAACTGTACCTTTTTCGGTTAGAATTAAGCTTGTGTTAATGGTTTCTATATGCAAGAGATAAGTGCAATCAGAGTTAGTCTGAGGATCTTACAAAAAAGCAGTAAGGCAATTCATTACTTAATAGCTTCATCAACAGAGCTTCAGAACTAGAAATTCATACTAAGGTGGAAAAAAGTCTTGCCAATATGGCTGAAATTAGCATTTTTAATGCAGATTGTATGAAATCTATGTACATTATTTACATTTATTTTTTTTATTAAATAGTTTTTATTTAGGTAACATGAAAACATATTAAAAACATTAAACATAATTCACATTTGGCTTTACGGACATATCATCTTGGTTATTCATAAATGTCCTTAATGTCCAGCTACAACAATCATAGATATTGCAGTAATGTATAATCCTTACCTTATTTTGTTTTATTTTATACATTTCAAACAAGCATAAGAAAAACATAAGAAGAATCTACCTTTTATCTTACCGATAATTTGCCTTTTATTGAGATAATATATATAACTAGATAATTTGAAGCTTTTACCTAGTATATATTTTTAAGAGGTGTTCCAGATAATTATACGCTAATTGCATTCGTAAATATTAGTCAAAATGTTAACCTCATGAATACAATGCTATATGTCACTATTAGTTTTTCTAAATAAATGTATATAAAATAGCAGACCAAAGCTGCTCAAACTAATACCCAGTCGAAACACTGGGGGTATTATTTTTGCGTGTTCTACTATAGGTAAAGTTTTAACTTTATCTTAATGACAGGTGCTAGTATGAAGGGGGGGAGGGGTTCTGATTAAAAAGGAATTGCCACATCAAACAGAGATTGTCATGTTATAGGTATAGCAATCCTATATAAACAGGGAGATATTCACCTTGACATTGTACATAGAAAGTCATGAGTGATACAGTAAGTAACATGGTGTGGACTTCTGAAACCTCCCTTTTATATATAAACTATCTTATTGAGGTTGACTACTGAGCTGGCCACTTGTGGGCCGTGTTGTTGTGTAAATAAAAAACAATAGGTAGTCACAGATGGGGCCACTCTTGGGCCCTATTGAGTAATAGCATAATGTAGAATAACATAAAATAGCTATAACAAAGATTATACATATATTAGTGTAACCTCCAAACATGTAGTTAGATTAAGAGAACTAGATACGCTATATCTGCCTTCTAATGAGTATTATAAAAGGAGCACAAGTTTAAGAGATATGACAATAGTTTTTTGTATATGGATAAGGTAGTCGGTTATCATATTTATGGAACAATAGACACACTTTATCTGTGTTAATTCTGTAGTAGACATCTAGTTAGAAGTAGTACACATAGATGAAACAATAAACCTTGCTTGTATTAGACATCATGGGAGTTTAACATCAATATGATACTAAGAACAGCAAAACCTTGGTCAATACAAGTGTTCTATTCTACATATTATAATGCGTATAATGATAAGTTCTATAAACTATGAGAGGTTGTAAACTCTAAGATTTGTGCTGAAACATATTGTGGTACCTAAGTTTAAGTATTCTTCTTTTGCTATAGTGGCACCCCAAGCTATGGACTACCCTAAACAAACAGTCCAATATTTTGAGTTTTGTAACTTCCTAAACCAGTACAATGGTGCATTTCTCAGTTTACTCTTAGAAGCATCAGGATTAGGTCAACCTTAAACATAAATATTTATATTCATATGGCAACGGTACAGCAACAATTAGCAGGTAACTGCGAGGTCTTCTTATATATTTTGTTATAATATGTATTGTAACCTGTATGGTAATATACAGTAGGAGAATAATCTTAAAGTAGGACACCCCTGCTGAATTCAGTCCCTCTGCTAATGTTCTCTACTTCAGAGTGTGTTGATAGCAATGTTCAAGTGTAAATCCTAATGTATGTTGTTAAGGTAGCAACCATTCGGCTAGATTACGAGTTTTGCGTTAGGCTTAAAAAGCAGAGATGGCCGGTCCCAACGCTGCTTTTTAGCGCCCACTGGTATTACGAGTCTTGCAGGTACAGGTGTACCGCTCACTTTTTTGGCCAGACTCGGAAATACCGCAAATTCACTTATGTCAATTGCGTATCCTCTTTTTTCAATGGGACTTGCATAGCGCCGGTATTACGAGTCTGACAAAAAGTGAGCGGTACACCCTCTCCTGTCAAGACTGGTACCGCATTTAAAAGTCAGTAGTTAAGAGTTTTACACTACAACGCCGTAGCATAAAACTCTTAACTAAAGTGCTAAAAAGTACACTAACACCCATAAACTACCTATTAACCCCTAAACCAAGGCCCCCCACATCGCAAACACTCCCGCCTCGCAAACACTAGTTACATTTTATTAACCTCTAATCTGCCGTCCCTAACATTGCCGACACCTACCTACATTTATTAACCCCTAATCTGCCGCCCCCAACGTCGCCGCCACTATATTAAAGTTATTAACCCCTAAATCCAAGTCTAAACCTAACCCTAACCCCCCTAACCTAAATATAATTTAAATAAATATAAATAAAATAACTATCATTAACTAAATTATTCCTATTTAAAACTAAATACTTACCTATAAAATAAACCCTAAGCTAGCTACAATATAACTAATAGTTACATTGTAGCTATCTTAGGGTTTATTTTTATTTTACAGGCAAGTTTGTATTTATTTTAACTAGGTAGAATAGTTATTAAATAGTTATTAACTATTTATTAACTACCTAGCTAAAATAAATACAAATTTACATGTAAAATAAAACCTAACCTAAGTTACAATTACACCTAACACTACCACTATAATTAAATTAATTCCCTAAATTAAATAAAATTATCTAAAGTACAAAAAAAAAACCCACTAAATTACAGAAAATAATAAACAAATTACAAGATTTTTAAACTAATTACACCTAATCTAATCCCCCTAACAAAATAAAAAAGCCCCTCCAAAATAAAAAAGCCCTACCCTACACTAAATTACAAATAGCCCTTAAAAGGGCCTTTTGCTGGGCATTGCCCCAAAGTAATCAGCTCTTTTACCTTTAAAAAAAATTACAGATTCCCCCCAACATTAAAACCCACCACCCACACAACCAACCCTACTCTAAAACCCACCCAATCCCCCCTTAAAAAAAAATAACACTAACCCCCTGAAGATCACCCTACCGGGAGACATCTTCATCCAACCGGGCAGAAGTGGTCCTCTCGACGGGCAGAAGTCTTCATCCAAGCCGGGCCGAAGTGGTCCTCCAGACGGCAGAAGTCTTCATCCAGACGGCATCTTCTATCTTCATCCATCCGGCGCGGAGCGGGTCCATCTTCAAGACATCAGACGTGGAGCATCCTCTTCATCCGGAGTCTTCTTACTAAATGACAGTACCTTTAAGTGACGTCATCCAAGATGAACTTCATTCCTATTGGCTGAAGCCTTACTATCAGACAAATGTTTAGATTTCCTCTTACGCTTACCCGAAGAAGGGAAAGCTGATAAAGCTGCCGATACTGCCGAAGTAATCTGAGCGGCAAAACCCCCCCCCCCCCCAGGTGTTTGAGAGGACAGAGAAGGCTCAGTATGAGAAAAAATTCAGGCTTGGGACGTCTGAGTAAAAAGCTGAGGCATGTCACGCACAGTAGTATCCTGAGAGACACTTGGCTCTGAAGGGAGTAATTTATCTTTAAATTTTAAAGTTTTAGCTAAGCATGATTAACAAAATGACATTTGCAGGGCAATTAGGGTCTCTAAACATAGCAGACATTTATCCATAGAAATAGACTAATCCTGCTCTGAGTCCATAGCTACAGTAGAACAGGTCCCACTAGAAATGACAAATAAGATGAAAATAAAAATGATCTAAATAAAATAACAATTTTCAATGCCAAATTTAAATATCAAAATTTAAATGTCAAATATCAAATATAGTAGGGAGAATCACATAAAAAAAGTGGGGGCTCAACCTCAGACAAAGGTTGTCTGAAGCTCCTACCGGACCGGAGTTAAATTCCCACTAGCAAGATGAAGCTGGACAGTCTACAGCTATGCTTCTCTGTAGTGCAAAATCCGATCGGCAAGTAACAAAGTCGACACACCTAGACTCCAAGCCGACACTCTGAGGCTCATGAAGATCCCCTCCATAAAAATGGAAATGCAGAAGTCGCGTGAGTGGTCGGAAAACTAACTGTGCCACAACCTAAGAGTGCAAAAGTAAAAACGGCCCCACTAAAAACTATACTACAGTTTCATAAACAGCCATCCTAACGATTACTGACTGACAAGCCTTTCATAGTAATACATAAGGGGTCAAGTAAAACCCCTTAGGTACCTTCCGCCAAGTAATTAGGGAAAATTAACCCTTAAGTCTCTCTTATTGTCTCATACATATTAAGTGTCTGAGGAGTTCTATTTCATTGACTCAAACCAAATAGGATAACTATGTCCCAGAAGAGATACACTTGAGGGTTAACCTCTGAAGTGCTGTCCTTCAGTACCTAGAAGGAAAAGTCACTTACCTGTGGATTCAGCTGCAGGGCTGATAGCAGCTACTTAGATGTGACAGGCAATGCACCCCCTGTCATGGACCTGTAGTAAAAGAAAGAACAACCCTGGCTTTCTGCAACGGGGTGGCAAAATTATTAGAAGTAAATCAAAGACTACCTCGTTGTTTTCAAACTGCCAAAAGCCACCACTACTCTTACTAAAGAGATTGACCTGGACACAGCTAGACCCCAATCCTTGCTTCCCATAAAAGGATTAAATATCTTCAGACACCGTCTTTGCACATCCTCCATTGACAGAGGCAAAGAGAATGACTGGGGATTATAGGTAAGGGAGGTTACACTTAACAGCTTTGCTGGGGTCCTCTTTGCCTCCTCTTGCTGGCCAGGAGTTGAATATCCCACTAGTAATTTGAATGACATTGTGGACTCCCATTCCATAGGAAAGAAAAATGCAATGCATCAATAAACACACATATCTTCTGATGAGTTCCTGCAGGTCAGTTTTTTATTTTATTCAGTAAGAAATGTAAAGACCAAATGCAACTCATATATTAAGTGTATGGAAGCATATTGTTCCTGCATCTGGTTTACAGAAGTTGTAGGGTTGGCTCCATGGGGGGGGGGGGGCCATTGGGGGGCAATGCCCGCCCAAATCGAATGCTATGACCCTCAAAAAATTTAAAATGTTTTAAATTTGCCAATAACAGTTAGTGAACCCAGCAGGGGGCACCAAGAGCGGGTGGTGGATCCGCCTGGCACGACTGGAACCACATGAGGGAAAATGTTGTAAATGCAATTTAATGAGGCTGCCTGTAGTACTAGTGTGCACAGCGATAATCTAATGATGACAATTTAGCTATGTGGGGGCCTGTCCACAGATGCCTTTGGACATGTTAAAGTGTGTGGAATTGCTTGCCACTGCGCTATCACGCAGATAAGTCCCTGCTGCTTACTTTACTACATTGGGTTATGTGGACTATGGCAAGCTTCTTTTGCAAACACTATAACTGTGCATGCCATTACAGCCGCATTCACTCTGAGATTCTCAGTGCTCCCTAACAGTGTTTGTATTTGTGCGCTGTTTTCCATTCAGGTGACGTTTGTCAAATCTTAGCCAATCAGCATTGTCTGCTGGTCAGGACAATGGAGGTTAGCTGTCCAATTAGAGCAGGGGAATACTTGACGGTAACCAATCAGTGCCACTTTGGTCTGAGAGTAATGTTACAGATTGTGAGAGTGAAGAGGATGCGTATCGATCCTGTTCTCACAGCCATTGCGGTACATTGAGCTCCATAGGCACAGCATTGGGTGAGTACAGCACAATACGAAGTGTCACTGAATGTGTGTATAAAGAACAAGTGGGTGATTTTGATGATGAGGACACCAATAAGTCACTCACGAAAAAAATAAAATAATTTAAAACAATAAATTAGAAGATAAATGCGGAGCAGCTGACAGAAACGGGGATTACAAACAAGATATGACATTATTCACATAAATTTAGAACACTTGTTTTAAACAATATAAAATGTATAACTGATTATAATACAAGATATTTTTTTAATTCCTTGTGAGTCATAGGGGGCTGCAATGCATTGCTTAGTAATGTGTCACAGCTCTTACTGGTAAACAGGGGCTGAATACAGTAATAAGTCTTCGTTTAATGTGTACTTGTTAAATTTGTATTCAACATAGTCATTTTAAAACTTTTATTAATTCATCATTTTGTAATGTGATGAGGTAATTGATGTACAGCAGATCAGATGGTGATGGCTACACTTTCCTGCAAAATATGTAGGTTTGCTCTTATTTTGACTTTCATACATGCTTTGTAAATGCGTGCCCCCTCGTGAAAAAAAATGCCCCCCCATTTCATTCGTTCTGGAGCCAACCCTGAGAAGTTGACAAAAATACAGCACCCCAATAACAAATGCATGAAAACATTTGTCTGTAGCAGCCTATCGAGTTTAATACATGACCACAACAATTTGTCAAACTGTTTATGTTGTAGATATATAGAAAGTTTCAGAACAAATAGAACCTTTTCCACAATTTATCTGTCATAAAAACCATCAAGTATTTTCTGCACCTAACAAAGATATGTCATACTCAAGCCACTGGGTCATCTGGAGAGAATAAGTTTGTTTTTCAGTGAATTAAACAAATGCTGTTTTTGGTCCATTTAGCTTACAGAGAAAACTGTTTTCTGTTTCAGGGAAATTGTATGGTGTGTTTTGGCACTAATTTGTTTGACCACGACTCTTCCTCTTTCTTTAAATAGAAATTCTAACAATCTTGTTGCCGAAAGGTTCAAATTGCATTGTATTTATTGTTTCATGCAACTGTATATGCATTTAGGAAGTGTCATAGATGTTACTACATATATGTGTTATTGCTGCATTGTTTCTTGAACTTGAGTATCAAGTTCCCATGTTTTACTGTATACAATTTTTATGCAATTTTCCCTAAAATTATGATTTTTAATTCCCAGTAAACATGCTGCATAGTATTTTTTCACACACATACACATTAACAAACAAACACAGTACCCCATATTTACCCATTCCTTATTTAAACAATTTCACTTACCCCTAGCACCTAACCTCTTTAGCCAATTCAATTACACCGAATTTAGCCTTAGGGGCCTAGTTATCAAGCCGTCAACCTCAAATACGCTGGAATTCCGCAGCGTATTTGTGGCGAGGCTGATTCGCCTTAGTTATCAAAGGCTTCAGACCGGCAAAAGTAGAATTTTGTGACATAAACTTCGATCCGCCGGACTCCGTCCGACACAGATCGATTCTTATGTCACTCCAGATGTTCCGCACACAAGTGCGGCACAATCTGACTACTTTTGCTAGTTATCAAATGACTAGCAGGTACGCTCGGCACTTTTACGGCCCAGCGTACCTGGTTTTCAAACCGCCAGCCTGGAGGCGGCGGATCCCATAGGAATCAATGGGAGTCTGACCATAGCGAAAGTACAAGTTCGCTGCTGACAGACATCCCATTGATTTCTATGGGAGCTGTCTACACCTAACACCCTAACACGTACCCCGAGTCTAAACACCACTAATCTGCCCCCCTACACCGCCGCAACTAAATAAAGTTATTACCCCCTAAACCGCCGTTTCCGGAGCCCACCGCAAGCTACTCTATCCCTATTAACCCCTAAACCGCCGCTCCCGGAGCCCACCGCAACTATAATAAATGTCTTAACCCCTAAACCGCCGCTCCCGGAGCCCACCGCCACCTACATTATACCTATTAACCCCTATCCTGCCCCCCTATACCGCCGCCCTCTGTAATAAAGTTAATAACCCCTATCCTGCCGATCCCGCACCTCGCCGCAAATAAATAAATAGTTTAACCTCTAAACCGCCGCTCCCTGAACCCGCCGCAACCTATATTAAATTTATTAACCCCTATCCTGCCCCCCTACACCGTCGCCACCTATAATACATTTATTAACCCCTATCCTGCCCCCCACTACACCGCCGCCACTGTAATAAAATTATTAACCCCTAAACCTAAGTCTAACACTAACCCTAACACCCCCCTAACTTAAATATTAATTAAATAAATCTAAATAATATTTATATTATTAACTAAGTTAATCCTATTTAAAACTAGATACTTACCTATAAAATAAACTCTAATATAGCTACAATATAAATAATAATTATATTGTAGCTATCTTAGGATTTATTTTTATTTTACAGGTACCTTTCAATTTATTTTAACTAGGTACAATAGCTATTAAATAGTTATTAACTATTTAATAGCTACCTAGCTAAAATGAAGAGAAATTTACCTGTAAAAATAAAAACTAACCTAAGTTACAATTACACCTAACACTACACTATACTTTAATAAATTATTCCTATTTAAAACTAAATACTTACCTGTAAAATAAACCCTAAGATAGCTACAATGTAATTCATAATTACATTGTAGCTATTTTAGGATTTATATTTATTTTACAGGTAACTTTGTATTTATTTTAGCTAGTTAGAATAGTTATTAAATAGTTATTAACTATTTAATAACTACCTAGCTAAAAGAAATACAAAATTACCTGTAAAATAAATCCTAACCTAAGTTACAATTAAACCTAACACTACACTATCATTAAATTAATTAATTAAACTACCTACAAATAACTACAATTAAATACAATTACATAAACTAACTAAAGTACAAAAAATAAAAAAAGCTAAGTTACAAAAAATAAAAAAAAGTTACAAACATTTAAAAACATATTACAACAATTTTAAGCTACTTACACCTAATCTAAGCCCCCTAATAAAAAAACAAACCCCCCAAAATAAAAAATGCCCTACCCTATTCTACATTAAAAAAGTTCAAAGCTCTTTTACCTTACCAGCCCTTAAAAGGGCCTTTTGTGGGGGCATGCCCCAAAGTTCAGCTCTTTTGCCTGTAAAAGAAAAATACAACCCCCCCAACATTAAAACCCACCACCCACATACCCCTAATCTAACCCAAACCCCCCTTAAAATAACCTAACACTAATCCCCTGAAGATCATCCTACCTTTAGTTGTCTTCACTCAGCCGAGCCACCGATGGAACTGAAGAGGACATCCGGACCGGCAGAAGTTATCCTCCAAGGGGCGCTGAAGAAATCTTCCATCCGATGAAGTGATCCTCCAAGCCGCGCTGAAGAAATCTTCCATCCTGGCGAGGTCATCTTCCAAGAGGCGCTGAAGAAGTCTTCTATCCGGGCGAGGTCATCGTCGAAGCCGGGTCTTGAATCTTCATCCCGCCGACGCGGAACATCCTCCTTTCCCAACGAACTACCGACGAATGAAGGCTCCTTTAAGGGACGCCATCTAAGATGGCATCCCTTCAATTCCGATTGGCTGATAGGATTCTATCAGCCAATCGGAATTAAGGTAGGAAAAATCTGATTGGCTGATGGAATCAGCCAATCAGATTCAAGTTCAATCCGATTGGCTGATCCAATCAGCCAATCAGATTTAGCTCGCATTCTATTGGCTGTTCCGATATAGGTGCCGACGGTGTAGGGGGGGCAGGATAGGGGTTAATAAATTTAATATAGGTTGCGGCGGGTTCAGGGAGCGGCGGTTTAGGGGTTAAACAATTTTTTTATTTGCGGTGAGGTGCGAGATCAGCAGGATAGGGGTTAATAACTTTATTACAGAGGGCGGCGGTATAGGGGGGGCAGGATAGGGGTTACTAGGTATAATGTAGGTGGCAGCGGTGTCCGGGAGCGGCGGTTTAGGGGTTAATACATTTATAAGACTTGCGGCGGGGTCTATGAGCGGCGGTTTAGGGGTTAATACATTTTTAATAGTTGCGGCAGGGTCTAGGAGCGGCGGTTTAGGGGTTAATACATTTTTAATAGTTGCGGCAGGGTCTAGGAGCGGCGGTTTAGGGGTTAGTAACTTTATTTAGTTGCGGGGGGGCTCCGGGGGCGCCGGTATAGGCGGTAGAACAGTGTAGTTTACAGTGAGTGCTTAGTGACAGGCTAGCAAGAAAGCTGTCAAACAGCCGAAGAGCAGCGAGATCGGATGAGTGATAACTCTCACAGTCCGCTGCTCATCGCCCCACGGCTTTTTGACAGCTTTTTTTGATAACTTAGGCGTATTTTTTCAGGTCCGCTGCGGCGAAGGTAGGCGAGCTTAGGCGGGCGTATTGGGCCGGCGAAGTCAGAAAAGTTGACGGCTTGATAACTACCCCCCTTAATCTTCTACCCAATTCCAATTCACAGTTATTCACACTTATTTCTACTTACAGAAAACACTTCTGTTCCCATCCTTTCCTGCACAGACACATATTTCATATACTTTTTCTGCATTTCTTCTGTAGAAGTAATATATTTTTAATTTGTTTATTAATAACTAGTCCTAAAGCCCGTTCACATGGGCCATTTTTTGCAGTACAGCGGTCCTACCCATTGCTCTCTCTCTCCCCCTCTCTTTTGTGCTCTCTCCCCCTCTCTTTTGCACTCTCTCCCCCTCTCTTTTGCGCTCTCTCTCGCTCCACCTCTCTTTTACTCTCTCGCTCCCCCTCTCTTTTGCTCTCTCTCTCCAGCCTCTCTTTTGCTCTCTCTCTCCAGCCTCTCTTTTGCGCTCTCTCCCCCTCTCTTTTGTGCTCTCTCCCCCTCTCTTTTGCGCTCTCTCTCGCTCCACCTGTCTTTTGCTCTCTCTCTCCCCCCTCTCTTTTACTCCATCTCCCCCCTCTCTTTTGCTTTCTCTCCCCCTCTCTCTTTTGCGCTCTTTCTCTCTTTTGCGGTCTCTCTCACCCCCTCTCTCTCTCCCTCTCTTTTGCGCTCTCTCTCCCCCCTCTCTTTTATTCTCTCTCTCCCCTCTCTCTTTTGCGCTCTTTCTCTCTTTTGCGCTCTTTCTCACCCCCTCTTTTGCATGCTCTCTCTCCCCCTCTCTTTTGCGCTCTCTCTCTCCCCCTCTGTTTTGCGCTCTCTCCACGCCCACTATCCCGCCTGACCACGCCCACTTTCGCCGCACAGTGCAAATAGCATGGATTGTCAGGTAGGGCCAGGTGTGTTTGTCCTCGTGCTATCTCTACTGCACATGACAGCTTCGGACAAACACACTTGGCCTTTTATATAATAAGATGAGAGCTATTTGTAGCTCAAGAGAAGAGTAGTTCAGCATTGTAGTGATGTGTAGAGCAGTCCAATGTGCAAAAGCTTTTTTGTAAGTCCTAAAAGCCTTGAAAATACTTACTGGCACGTAGCCAAGTAAATACTGATGGCTAGATTACAAGTGTTGCACTAAGCAATATTGCAGCTCTTTCCACGCATATTGAGAGTAAAAAGCAAATGAGTTTGCTTGAGCGCAAATTAAGTTAACCCGACACATGACTTCAGAACTCTGGTTAACTTTTACTTAAGATATAAAAATTGTACAAAAAACATAAAAATGCATTTAAGAGTACAGTTATACTTATAATAACACTGTATGATAAAAAATATTCCAAAAATATTGCATTAAAACGTTTTATAAGGGCTTAAAGATATGAGGTCTCAGGTGTTAGAAAAAAAAAGGCATGCAAAGTACTTTAACATAGAGATTTCTTACATACACGTTAAAATATATGTATTTGTATGTGTGCATATGTATTTATGCACCATAGTTATTTATTTCTACTTCTGATTATGGTTCAAAAGCAGCGCCTCTATATAGGCAAGGACTAGTGTTCACGTATCTAGAATTTATAATTTAGCTAGTACTCCTAAGAGTATCTGAAGTAGTTTCCCAGAAAAAGCAACTAAAAGGTTAAAAGTGCTAAGGTAAGGTACTACAAATACTAAGTAAAATATTCAGTTAAATATTTAATATTACATAAAAAATTACATAAAATTTTATATTATAGGTATATGCATGGATCCATGACTTAAAATGCAAACAAAGTTATATAAACAGAGTTATATAGACAAGTATTAAAAACAAGTATTAAAAACAAATAAATAAATAATCAAAACAATAAAAACAGTTATGAATAATGGCAATAAACGTTATGAATATGTGGTGTAGTAAATAAGTTGTATATCAGGATGTTTCAGTATATCCTACACGTGTATTAGGATATGGATAAATTAAATTCAATGATATAAAAAATATTCATTAGAGTAGGAAGTTCATCCGATTTGGTACAGTTGATCAAATAGGTGATAGATCCAAAGTGCTAGTGCAAGAGAAAAACGAATTCCAAAGTGGTGTGAGTGTACACACAAAAAATGAGAAAATAATAATAATGAAAAAAATATATATAAAATTGTCAAAAATCAATAACAATATTGGCTGGGTGGCCATTTGAAAAAATGGTGATAAAAATGTAAAAAAATGTGAATAAACGTTAGTACAAAAACAGTTTTTGATGATAAATACGATATATGAAATGAACTAGTTGATCCAAAAAATGAAGAAGAGGAAATCCTTAATAAAATCTAAAATCCTTAATAAAAACGTTATCCAAAAAATCCTACTGAGTATCTTCAAAACCTGTGAAAAAACAATAAGAACATAGCACAGTATCGTTTGATATAGGTATGAATATAATTGAAATAAAGCTCACCATATGTTGTCAACGCGTTTCGGCCCGATATAAGGCCTTTATCAAGACTAGAATATGGTCTGGTGAGTTTGATCTTAAATAACCTTAAGTGGCCAATTACAGTATTTGCACTTTAGCAACAAAAATTACTTTTTTTTGGAACCGGAAGTAGTTGTACCGGATATGATCACCTTAATGGTCACCTTAATGGCCGGAAATGGTATACCGGAAATGTATTCTGTTGATGTTATTTATCAAATAGTGAATAGAATATGTCTATTAGGTTGTTATATAATACATTAGTATCATTCCTATAGTCCTTAATATTGTGTAATAGGCCATTCCAATAAATATATGAAAGTTTTAAAATATTGCACGATATCATAAAGCCGTGAAAAATCTGCTTTTAGACTTTGGTGAACGAAATATATAGATACCATTTCTAAAGATAAGCTAAAACCTTGAATAACATTTCCAAAAAAGAGCTTTATACATTGTAATAAATATATTCATCATATATTTATTGGAATGGCCTATTACACTATTTGACAAAATCCCCATAGTCTTCACTCACTCATTTGGATTTAGTGAGTGCTCGATAACCTCATATATAGAGTTGGACAAAGCAATGCCCCCATCTTTGCCCACACGAACGCTATAGAAGACGTAAACAATGACGTCATGTCCGGTTCCGGTGTAGCACCGGAAGTATACGCCATATCCGCTTCCGGTTTGGCGAGAACATGAGGTAACAACATAACGAACTCATGGCGATAATCCGGAGAATAAATACTGCTAAAATATTAAGGACTATAGGAATGATACTAATATATTATATAACAAATTAATAGACATATTCTATTCACTATTTGATAAATAACATCAACAGAATACGTTTCCGGTATACTATTTCTGGCCATTAAGGTGACCATTAAGGTGACCATTAAGGTGATCATATCCGGTACAACTAATTCCGGTTCCAAAAAAACGTCATTTTTGGCGCTAAAGCGCAAATACTGTGATTGGCCACTTAAAGGTATTTAAGATCAAACTCACCAGACCATATTCTAGTCTTGATAAAGGCCTTATATCGGGCCGAAACGCATTGACAACATATGGTGAGCTTTATTTCAATTATATTCATACCTATATCAAACGATACTGTGCTATGTTGTTATTGTTTTTTCACAGGTTTTGAAGATAACGTTTTTATTAAGGATTTTAGATTTTATTAAGGATTTCCTCTTCTTCATTTTTTGGATCAACTAGTTCATTTCATATATCGTATTTTTTATCAAAAACTGTATTTGTACTAACTTTTTTTCACATTTTTAACATTTTTATCACCATTTTTTCACATGGCCATATAGCCAATATTGTTTGTTATTGATTTTTGACAATTTTATATATATTTTTTTCATTATTATTATTTTCTCATTTTCTGTGTGTACACTCACACCACTTTGGAATTCGTTTTTCTCTTGCACCAGCACTTTGGATCTATCACCTATTTGATGAACTGTACCAAATCGGATGAACTTCCTACTCTAATGAATATTTTTTATATCATTGAATTTAATTTATCCATATCCTAATACACGTGTAGGATATACTGAAACATCCTGAGATACAACTTATTTACTACACCACATATTCATAACGTTTATTGCCATTATTCATAACTGTTTTTATTGTTTTAATTATTTATTTATTTGTTTTTAATACTTGTTTTTAATACTTGTCTATATAACTCTGTTTATATAACTTTGTTTGCATTTTAAGTCATGGATCCATGCATATACCTATAATATAAAATTTTATGTAATTTTTTATGTAATATTAAATATTTAACTGAATATTTTACTTAGTATTTGTAGTACCTTACCTTAGCACTTTTAACCTTTTAGTTGCTTTTTCTGGGAAACTACTTCAGATACTCTTAGGAGTACTAGCTAAATTATAAATTCTAGATACGTGAACACTAGTCCTTGCCTATATAGAGGCGCTTCTTTTGAACCATAATCTGTATCTGTTTTCTGTTGGGTGGCTAGGGACCCATCTCTCATTAGGAGCTTAAGGACATTTTTTCGAGCGCTATTAGATTCATCCATCCTTCTTTTTATTTCTACTTCTCACATTTCTTAAAATGGATAATACTTTAAATAAAACACAGAACAAAAGACAAACAAATTGCCTACGATACATTAACCGGTAGGTCTAAAGAACAAAAAAAGAAAAAGACCAAAAGGCTATAGTGCCTGTCATATGGCCAACCATATCTGATTATCATGACCGATGCAAGGGAAGAATGCAGACCGGAAGGGAAAATTAAGCTCTCTTATCCTTACATCTAATTCCTAATTACATCCCTCAATACAGTCCTTCCACAAGTAATCTCCCTCAACTGGAGCCTCTAAACTATCCCCCCTTGGATAAAGAATACTCCATTCACCCCTCAAAGAGGCCTTTATATCTATTCATAATTGTAAAATATAGCTTGTGGCTTGAAAAACTGCTTTATTTTAGGACAATTTACAAAATAATGAAAAAAATCTGGAGACTCAATTTCACACACTCATTATTACTTGTAGGATGCTATTTAACAAAACAATGAGGGGTAATATAAGCCTTAAAATCATCTGAAACTCAGCTTCCCACAGTGTCATTGAGAGGGTAGCTTTCTTTTCTCTCTACAAACTAGTGGTGATCTGTTGTAATATAACTCCTTAATTGAAATCCCTATTCCATTGTTCTAATAGTTCCCCATGAACACTTTCGGCCCCCCGATGAATATTCTATAAAGTCAGATAGAGAGAATCTCCCTAGTTTATAAAGATGTTCTAACTGTTGATGTGTTTTTCAACAAAAGAACTTGGTAGACTGTTTGGCTCCATGTTAATATTTGTCCCACCCTCTTTATTTGGTATTTTAAAATTCAACATCAATCATGTTAATGCAATAAATTGAAAAAAAAAAATACATAAAAGCTCATAACAGATTCCATGTAAAAATAAAATAAATATTAATTTTAATTAAAAATTACTTTTGTGATTTTTGTTTATTTGGGTTTAAATATTTAAGTACAGTCTGCTCCAGAGCATTAATTCAAGAATACATAACAGCATGGTTTCCATGTAAAAAAATAACAATAGGAGACAATTAGTTTTATTATGTAAATTTTAATTAAAACATATTTTCTGCTTTTTGTTTAATAGGGTTTAATATATAGGCAAAGTCTGCTCTAGAGCAGTAATGCACTGCTGTGACCAGGTAATAAAACAGACTGTAGAAGTGTTATTCACCTTATTACTTGCGCAAAACAAAATAGGCATGGACAATTTTCAATGTTATGTTAATATGCGCACCACAAATTTAAATGATTAACAAAACGGAAAGTTTAACCCCTTAAGGACACAGCTTTAATTTGCTCAATGGCTCCTTGAAAGAAATATTCCGTCATTGATCATTAAGAGGATAATAAAGGTGAGGTAAGTACTTTTGTATTAACAATAATGAGTGGTATTGTACGGACTGCACAGGTGCCGGTAATTGAGCAGACAGAGGTGAGCCGACGTGAAGCACCACAGAGCAACCCCCAAGAGGTTAAGGAGGTAACATTCCAGCTGGAGAAGCAATCCCTGTGTCACTCACGGCTGAGGTGGCGGCCGCTGTGACATTGAAAGGTTTTGACTGCAAGAAGCTGGAAGTAAGTTTTTACCCTTATCCTGGGGGAATCCTGTTAGCAGAGGTATTTAGTGCTCGGCAGCTCCTATCACTGTTGGTAACCACACCTGTGACTGTCTACTGCGTTTGGCTTGTTGTTTGAGCACCAGCTCAGTGGGGTTTTTGAATCTGTATATAAGCATATACATATATATATTTACAGGGAACACACAGTTCCCAAAGACTGCAATATAAAAGCACTTTTTAGTTCCATTTTTTTCTAACACCCTACAGCCACCAACTTTAGCCCAAAAAAGTGCAGTTACTTTATTAAAAAAATAAATATGCCTCTATCTTTATTTATTGATAAGGTATACTACACTGTATTTTGGGGGCAATTGAGAGACATTATAAAATTATCCAGAGATCTGATTTCTGGTTCATTTTATAAGCACTAATTGTTACCGTGAGCTAGCCCGTTTGTGGGTATGTGATAAATTAGTGCTCCACTTGTAATCTAGGCCTTAATATGTTTGTTATTTGTATATAATTTCAACTTTTTCTAAAATTAATTTTTAGTACAGTAACGGCTAGATTTAGAGTTTGGCGTTAGCCGTCAAAACCAGCGTTAGAGGCTCCTAACGCTGGTTTTGGGCTACCGCTGGTATTTAGAGTCAGTCAGGAAAGGGTCTAACGCTCACTTTGCAGCCGCGACTTTTCCATACAGCAGATCCACTTACGTCAATTGCGTATCCTATCTTTTCAATGGGATCTTTCTAACGCTGGTATTTAGAGTCGTGGCTGAAGTGAGCGTTATAAATCTAACAACAAGACTCCAGCCGCAGAAAAAAGTCAGTAGTTAAGAGCTTTCTGGGCTAACGCCGGTTCATAAAGCTCTTAACTACTGTGCTCTAAAGTACACTAACACCCATAAACTACCTATGTACCCCTAAACCGAGGCCCCCCCCCACATCGCCGCCACTCTATTAAATTTTTTTAACCCCTAATCTGCCGCTCCGTACACCGCCGCCACCTACGTTATCCCTATGTACCCCTAATCTGCTGCCCCTATTACCGCTGACACCTACATAATATTTATTAACCCCTAATTTGCCGCCCCTGCTATCGCTGACACCTGCATATTTTTTTAACCCCTAATCTGCCGCTCCGTACACCGCCGCAACCTACATTATACCTATGTACCCCTAATCTACTGCCCCTAACACAGCCGACCCCTATATTATATTTATTAACCCCTATTCTGCCGCCCCCAACGTCACCTCCACCTACCTACAATTATTAATCCCTAATCTGCCAACCGGACCACACCGCTACTATAATAAATGTATTAACCCCTAAAGCTAAGTCTAACCCTAACCCTAACACCCCCCTAACTTAAATATAATTTAAATCTAACAAAATAAATTAACTATTATTAAATAAATTATTCCTATTTAAAGCTAAATACTTACCTGTAAAATAAATCCTAATATAGCTACAATATAAATAATAATTATATTGTAGCTATTTTAGGATTAATATTTATTTTACAGGCAACTTTGTAATTATTTTAACCAGGTACAATAGCTATTAAATAGTTAATAATTATTTAATAGTTACCTAGTTAAAATAATTACAAAATTACCTGTAAAATAAATCCTAACCTAAGTTACAATTAAACCTAACACTACACTATCAATAAATAAATAAAATAAAATACCTACAATTGTCTACAATTAAACCTAACACTACACTATCAATAAATTAATTAAATACAATACCTACAAATAAACACAATTAAATAAACTAACTAAGTTACAAAAAATAAAAAAATATTTACAAACATTAGAAAAATATTACAACAATTTTAAACTAATTACACCTACTCTAAGCCTCCTAATAAAATAACAAAGACCCCCAAAATAAAAAAATGCCCTACCCTATTCTAAAATTAAAATAGAAAAGCTCTTTTACCTTACCAGCCCTGAAAAGGGCCCTTTGCAGGGCATGCCCCAAAGAATTCAGCTCTTTTGCCTGTAAAAAAAAACATACAATACCCCCCCAACATTACAACCCACCACCTACATACCCCTAATCTAACCCAAACCCCCCTTAAATAAACCTAACACTAAGCCCCTGAAGATCTCCCTACCTTGTCTTCACCACACCGGGTCCCGATCTGTCCAGAAGAGCCTCCGAAATCTTCATCCAAGCCCAAGCGGGGGCTGAAGAGTGACGTCCATCTTCCGGCTGAAGTTTGGATCCAAGCGGCGGCTAAAGAATTCCATCTTCGGGCAGAAGTCTTCATCCTATCTGGGCAGAAGAGTCGATCCGGACCGGCAAACATCTTCATCCAAGCCGCATCTTCTTTGTTTTTCCATCCGATGACGACCGACTCCATCTTGAAGACCTCCAGCGTGGATCCATCCTCTTCTTGCGACGTCCTAAGTCCGAATGAAGGTTCCTTTAAATGACATCATCCAAGATGGCGTTGCTCGAATTCCGATTGGCTGATAGGATTCTATCAGCCAATCGGAATTAAGGTAGGAAAATTCTGATTGGCTGATGGAATCAGCCAATCAGAATCAAGTTCAATCCGATTGGCTGATACGATCAGCCAATCAGATTGAGCTCGCATTCTATTGGCTGATCGGAACAGCCAATAGAATGCAAGCTCCGTGAGGACTGTGTGCTAGCAATATCGCTTATTGCAAATTTTGGAGCCTGAATCCATTGGCCCTTGGCAGGTAATGTGCCCGGGCACTAAAGGGATTGGATTGAACGACCTTCCCCCACCGAAGTCCAGACCTTGATCATCTGGCAGAAGACTTGTGCTCGCACAGAGGTGGCGGCCGCCATCTTGGCCTGTACTTGAGAAGGCACAGAGCAGAACACCCAGCGGTGCACGAGAGGTGTAAGTGCCTACTGGATCTCACAACGGGCAACACCTGGGCAGACTTGCTTAACCCGTCTGATCGGGTAAGACCTTAGGCTTACATTGCCCATCCTGAGCCGGAAAAGAGAAGAAAAGGGTGAGTGAAGACACGTGGGGCAGCGATCACGCCGCCAACCCGAAGCACCAGCTGTGACAGAGGCAAAGGGGATCGAGGGAGCATCGGCTCCATCCTACTCCACACTTGCAGCAACAAGGTAGTGGCAGAGCACCTTCCACGATCGCAGCAATGGACACTTGGGGAGTCGGATTGATGGCTGGCCCAGAGCTGCGGGCGCATCTTGCTATCTTTGCACAGGTCGGAGGACCGACTCTGCGCAACTGTGGGTAAGACTCTGCTGAAGTTTGTTAAAGCTAAAATAACTGTTGGCCCCGGGGTTAAAGTGGATTACACACAATAAAGAACTGCCTCCCTGTTAAGGCCTTAGCCCAGCAGTTTGCAAAGATTAAAAGTAACGGCTGGAGGGCCCCACACCGTAATTGTAGCTTTATTGGGGGCACAGGTTTGAATGTAAAACCCTCAGAGCAGCATTGATAACTGCGTAAGTGGAGGATCTGCAAACCCGGAGTGTGGGGATATAGAGGTGTAGCTGGTGGTTAAGAAATACTGACACTTATCACTACGCAGCAATATGTTTATATATTTCACTCCCCTGGCAGGTCATTGAGGACAGCACAGAGTGTTTACACGCAAAGCCTTGACCTCGAGGATTGGGATCTGACTGAGTAAAAGGTTTCTGCATATATTCTGGCCTATTGTTTCTCTGCTTACAATAAAGATCTGAGATACACTGCACAGGTTTGTATATCTAACACAGGCCAGAGTCTAACTTACACTTGGACTATACAGAGACTTCTCTGATATCCCACTGAAACTGCAATTTGGTTCTTTTTTCTTGTGTGACTGTGTAGCTTACAGGTGCAACATACAGGTTCAGAATTAACCTTTCTTTTGCTGGACTTAACCATATCCTTCTGTTACAGAATTGAAATGTTTCATGACATAGATATCTCGTAACTGTATTGCAATAGACAAGCTCAGATTTAACCTTTCTTATGCTGGACTTAACCATATCTTTCTGTTACAGGATTGAAATGTTTCATGACATAGATATCTCATAATTGTATATATATACCTGCATTATTTAGAGGGCCTCTTATAATTTGCTATATGGAGGGGCTATTGATATACAAATATTTCTTCCAGAGTGGTGGAAATAAGTGCCTGGGGTGGGTGATTCTGCAAGACTTATAAGCCTCTGAAATAATTACTATTTTAGATGTAGTAAGCTTGGAGGTGTATGGAGAAATATCTTATCCCAAACACAATGGCTAACCTTAATAAAAACTTTGACCGTAGAACCAAACTGGATGCAGACATTGGCTCTCAGGCCTCATCCTTTGAAGTCATGCAGGAGGGGCAAACTTTAGACCCACACCCCATAGTCAAACAAATCTCCACACTGTTCCTTCCAAAAATAGAAAATTTGCAAAAAGCTGTAGATACACTAGCAGAGGAGGTCAAACAATTCTCAGCAAGGGTCACTGAGGTGGAGACTAGGGTCTCGGACCTGGAGGATACACAGCACACTAATACGGGTAAAATTGTAGCTTTAGAGAAACACACAGTAGAACTACAACAAAAAATAGATAACTTAGAGAACAGGTCGAGGCAGAACAATGTCCGTCTCTTAGGTGTGCCTGAATCCGTAAAGCCCGCTGATATTTTGCGCTTTGTTGAAAATACTCTCCCGTCTCTACTTAAGATCCCTGTGGAAGATCTGGTACATAGTGTAGAAAGGGCACATAGAGTGGGTCCAGAAAGGCCGGCCATAGATCGAAATGCACAAGCAAGACCTGTAATGGTCAAATTCCTACATTTCCAGACCAAAATGGAAGTGCATAGGGCATATAGAAGGATGGAGGAGGTGTCCTATGAGAACTCCAGGATTCTCATATTTCAAGATTATTCTGCAAACCTGATGAAGAGGCGTAGAGAGTTATCTTCTACTTGCTCTAGGCTTCACAGAGAAGGGAGACAGGCCTATTTACTGTACCCAGCTAGGCTCAAACTAGCCACCCCAAGGGGTCCTAAATTCTTTGATTCCCCACAAACAGCACAAGATTTCCTGGATGCGGAGGGTGGAGCTAGGAGTCCAGGGTATGTTAGAGGGGGGAAGGTTAGATAGTTACAATTGAGTGTAGGCAGACTAGGTTCTTATTTCTCAACTCAGATGTTGGTCTTTGAAACCAGATCTGGGATGTTACCCCAATATAGAGGGGACATTCCCTGTGCCTATGCCCTGGGCATCGGTTTGATGCTTTGGTTAAAAGTTTTGGTTGAGATTTGGTGTTATGTGTTTAATAATTTAACTCGCATTGCGTATTGCACTGAGCCCCTGTATCTCAATATGATATGGAAACTACGGGTGCAAAACCGTAAAAGTTATATGTGGGGTGCGAATGTACATGTTTACAGCATATTGTTTGAAATGTTTTATGACCACATATTTGTAACTACTGCAACGATATTTACTGACATTACTTTCTTGCAGAGCAGGTTGTTTGGCTGCTCTCTGAGATGGTGGTCCGGGAACATGGAAGGTGAGAGTTTCCCTCTTTCTCCCCCTCCTTTTTTTTTTTCTCTCCCCCTTCTCAAGGTGCATAACACTGAGTATCTTTTTGATCATTAATATTTAGTATCTACTCCTGGAAAGTAGGGGGTATACACTCCCCCATTAAGAGGAAGACTATTTTAACACAGCTTAGGAAAAAGGGCGCAGATATTGCATTCTTACAGGAGATGCACTTAAATGATGTAGAACATGCTAAACTAAAACGAGATTGGGTCGGGAGGGTTGAATTTGTTTCTTACAAGTCTGCCAGCAGAGGTATAGCTATTCTATTTGGAAACAAATTAGAAATTGGAGACATGACAGTACTAACTGACTCGGAGGGACGGTATATAGTGGCCCAGGTCCAAATATTTATGCCCCCAATAATAAAGATAAGACATTCTGGACTAATCTGATTAGAGTACTAACTCCCTATTTAGATACTCCACTTATAATAGGGGGTGATTTTAATCTTGCTCCCAATCCTCACTGTGACAGGCTCAGGGACCACAGTAGACAACTTGGGGGATCACAGCCTAAAATTGGCTACAAATTTGAATTCCAAACTTTTCAGTCTTTGGCATCATCACTGGATGTGATAGATATATGGCGTAACCTTAATCTGGATGGCAAGGATTTCACGTGTGTCTCGCGGGCCTCCCCAACTATGTCTCGTTTTGACCTGTTCTTGATCTCTGCCTCCCTGATACCTCAGGTTGTGGATGCTAAGATTGGTGAAGTGATAGTCTCGGACCACGCTCCTATAGGGCTATTTTTGGACACTCTGCCGCACTCAGGCAATCGCAGAAACCTCAGATTCCCGCAATATTTGCTCACCTATAGAAAATTGTTGGGACAATTTTCAAACTAATAATGCACAACATATGTCGACTCCAGAACTTTTTTGGCAGACGGTAAAGGTAGTGCTGACGGGTGATATTTTGGCTTTTGTTTCGCGTAGGAAAAAAGCTTATGCAGAAAGACTCTAGAAATTACGGGAAGACCTGGAAACTTGTTATAGTGTATACCGTGCTACGCCCACTTGGTGCTGTTATCAGGGCTACATTAGGGCCAAGAAAGAATATGATGCGCTGCTAGCATACCAAGCCTCTCAAACATTGCTGAGAAGTAGGGGTAGGTACTACAGATACGGAGACAAATCTGGTAGAATGCTGGCCTCGTTGGTCAACCTAAAATCCTGCACGCGCTTTGTAGCTGCAATTAAGGATGGCAATAATTAAATTAAAGATCCCAAACGGATTGCGGAAAAGTTTGCCGCTTATTATTCCGCACTGTACGCGAGTAACCAGGGAAGCTTGGAGGAGACAATGAGTGAATTCTGGAGCTCCATAAAACTACCACAGGTAATGGAAGAACAATTAAACAAGCTTAACGCACCCATTTCCACAGAGGAAGTAGATAAGACGATCATGTCCCTAAGGTTAGGCAAGGCAGCGGGCCCGGACGGGCTTCCTATAGAGTTATATAGATTATTGAACTCTAGAGTGGCTCCAATATTAACTAGTCTTTATGCGGGATACTTCTCAGATGCGACAAAACCGACCAGGGCCTTTTCAGCCGCATACATCACCCTTATCCCTAAGGCGGGTATCATTGTTGAACTCCGACTATAAGATCCTAACTAAACTAATAGCGGAGCGCCTCAAATTTGTCCAGCCAGATCTGATTCATGAGGACCAAACAGGATTCATGCTGGCAAGATCCTCTGTGACAAATGTGTGTAGGATACTGCAGATCCTACAGCACTTTTGGAACATAGAGCAATCAGGGGAAGGGGGAAACTCCCGGAGGCCTTTCTGCTGTCCTTGGATGCAGAAAAACATAATTTATGTAAGAACTTACCTGATAAATTAATTTCTTTCATATTAGCAAGAGTCCATGAGCTAGTGACGTATGGGATATACATTCCTACCAGGAGGGGCAAAGTTTCCCAAACCTCAAAATGTCTACAAATACACCCCTCACCACACCCACAAATCAGTTTAATGCATAGCCAAGAAGTGGGGTGATAAGAAAAAAGTGCGAAAGCATAAAAAATAAGGAATTGGAATAATTGTGCTTTATACAAAAAAATCATAACCACCACAAAAAGGGTGGGCCTCATGGACTCTTGATAATATGAAAGAAATGAATTTATCAGGTAAGTTCTTACATAAATTATGTTTTCTTTCATGTAATTAGCAAGAGTCCATGAGCTAGTGACGTATGGGATACTGACTACCCAAGATGTGGATCTTCCACGCAAGAGTCACTAGAGAGGGAGGGATAAAATAAAGACAGCCAATTCCGATGAAAATAATCCACACCCAAAATAAAGTTTAAATCTTATAATGAAAAAAACTGAAATTATAAGCAGAAGAATCAAACTGAAACAGCTGCCTGAAGTACTTTTCTACCAAAAACTGCTTCAGAAGAAGAAAACACATCAAAATGGTAGAATTTAGTAAAAGTATGCAAAGAAGACAAGTTGCTGCTTTGCAAATCTGATCAACCGAAGCTTCATTCCTAAACGCCCAGGAAGTAGAAACTGACCTAGTAGAATGAGCTGTAATCCTTTGAGGCGGAGTTTTACCCGACTTGACATAAGCAAGATGAATTAAAGATTTTAACCAAGATGCCAAAGAAATGGCAGAGGCCTTCTGACCTTTCCTAGAACTGGAAAAGATAACAAATAGACTAGAAGTCTTTCGGAAATTCTTAGTAGCTTCAACATAATATTTCAAAGCTCTAACTACATCCAAAGAATGCAATGATCTCTCCTTAGAATTCTTAGGATTAGGACACAATGAAGGAACCACAATTTCTCTACTAATGTTGTTAGAATTCACAACCTTAGGTAAAAATTTAAAAGAAGTTCGCAACACCGCCTTATCCTGATGAAAAATCAGAAAAGGAGACTCACAAGAAAGAGCAGATAATTCAGAAACTCTTCTAGCAGAAGAGATGGCCAAAAGAAACAAAACTTTCCAAGAAAGTAATTTAATATCCAGCGAATGCATAGGTTCAAACAGAGGAGCTTGAAGAGCCCCCAGAACCAAATTCAAACTCCAAGGAGGAGAGATTGACTTAATGACAGGTTTTATACGAACCAAAGCTTGTACAAAACAATGAATATCAGGAAGATTAGCAATCTTTCTGTGAAAAAGAACAGAAAGAGCAGAGATTTGTCCTTTCAAGGAACTTGCAGACAAACCTTTATCCAAACCATCCTGAAGAAACTGTAAAATTATCGGAATTCTAAAAGAATGCCAGGAGAAATGATGAGAAAGACACCAAGAAATGTAAGTCTTCCAGACTCTATAATATATCTTTCTAGATACAGATTTACGAGCCTGTAACATAGTATTAATCACAGAGTCAGAGAAACCTCTTTGACTAAGAATCAAGCGTTCAATCTCCATACCTTTAAATTTAAGGATTTGAGATCCTGATGGAAAAAAGGACCTTGCGACAGAAGGTCTGGTCTTAACGGGAGAGTCCATGGTTGGCAAGAGGCCATCCGGACAAGATCCGCATACCAAAACCTGTGAGGCCATGCTGGAGCCACCAGCAGAACAAACGAGCATTCCTTCAGAATCTTGGAGATTACTCTTGGAAGAAGAACTAGAGGCGGAAAGAAATAAGCAGGATGATACTTCCAAGGAAGTGACAATGCATCCACTGCTTCCGCCTGAGGATCCCTGGATCAGGGACAGATACCTGGGAAGTTTCTTGTTTAGATGAGAAGCCATCAGATCTATTTCTGGAAGTCCCCACATTTGAACAATCTGAAGAAATACCTCTGGGTGAAGAGACCATTCGTCCGGATGTAACGTTTGGCGACTGAGATAATCTGCTTCCCAATTGTCTATACCTGGGATATGAACCGCAGAAACTAGACAGGAGCTGGATTCCGCCCATACCAGTATTCGAGATACTTCTTTCATAGCCAGAGGACTGTGAGTCCCTCCTTGATGATTGATGTATGCCACAGTTGTGACATTGTCTGTCTGAAAACAAATGAACGATTCTCTCTTGAGAAGAGGCCATGACTGAAGAGCTCTGAAAATTGCACGGAGTTCCAAAATATTGATTGGTAATCTCACCTCCTGAGATTCCCAAACCCCTTGTGCTGTCAGAGACCTTCAAACAGCTCCCCAACCTGTCAGACTTGCATCTGTTGAAATTACAGTCCAGGTCGGAAGAACAAAAGAAGCCCCCTGAACTAAACGATGGTGATCTGTCCACCACGTCAGAGAGTGTCGTACAATCGGTTTTAAATATATTAATTGAGATATCTTTGTGTAATCCCTGCACCACTGGTTCAGCATACAGAGCTGAAGAGGTCGCATGTGAAAACGAGCAAAGGGGATCGCGTCCGATGCAGCAGTCATAAGACCTAGAATTTCCATGCATAAGGCTACCAAAGGGAATGATTGTGATTGAAGGTTTCGACAAGCTGAGATCAATTTTAGATGTCTCTTGTCTGTCAGAGACAGAGTCATGGACACTGAATCTATCTGGAAACCTAAAAAGGTTACCCTTGTCTGAGGAATCAATGAACTTTTCGGTAAATTGATCCTCCAACCATGATCTTGAAGAAACAACACAAGTCGATTTGTATGAGATTCTGCTAAATGTGAAGACTGAGCAAGTACCAAGATATCGTCCAAATAAGGAAATACCACAATACCCTGTTCTCTGATTACAGACAGAAGGGCACCAAGAACCTTTGTAAAAATTCTTGGAGCTGTTGCTAGGCCAAACGGCAGAGCCACAAACTGGTAATGCTTGTCTAGGAAAGAGAATCTCAGAAACTGATAGTGATCTGGATGAATCGGAATATGCAGATATGCATCCTGTAAATCTATTGTGGACATATAATGCCCTTGCTGAACAAAAGGCAGGATAGTCCTTATAGTTACCATTTTGAATGTTGGTATCCTTACATAACGATTCAATATTTTTAGATCCAGAACTGGTCTGAAGGAATTCTCCTTCTTTGGTACAATGAAGAGATTTGAATAAAACCCCAGCCCCTGTTCCAGAACTGGAACTGGCATAATTACTCCAGCCAACTCTAGATCTGAAAAACATTTCAGAAATGCTTGAGCTTTTGCTGGATTTACTGGGACACGGGAAAGAAAAAATCTCTTTGCAGGAGGCCTTATCTTGAAGCCAATTCTGTACCCTTCTGAAACAATGTTCTGAATCCAAAGATTGTGAATTGAATTGATCCAAATTTCTTTGAAAAAACGTAATCTGCCCCCTACCAGCTGGGCTGGAATGAGGGCCGCACCTTCATGTAGACTTGGGAGCTGGCTTTGGTTTTCTAAAAGGCTTGGATTTATTCCAGACTGGAAATGGTTTCCAAACTGATACCGCTCCTGTGGGTGAAGGATCAGGCTTTTGTTCCTTATTGTGACGAAAGGAACAGAAACGATTATTAGACCTAAATTTACCTTTAGATTTTTTTATCCTGTGGTAAAAAAGTTCCTTTCCCTCCAGTAACAGTTGCGATAATAGAATCCAACTGAGAACCAAATAATTTATTACCCTGGAATGAAAGGGAAAGCAAAGTTGACTTAGAAGACATATCAGCATTGCAAGTTTTAAGCCATAAAGCTCTTCTAGCTAAAATAGCTAGAGACATATACCTGACATCAACTCTAATGATATCAAAGATGGCATCACAAATAAAGTTATTAGCATGTTGATGAAGAAGATTAACAATGCTATGAGAATTATGATCTGTTACTTGTTGCGCTAAAGCTTCTAACCAAAAAGTTGAAGCTGCAGCAACATCCGCTAAAGATATAGCTGGTCTAAGAAGATTACCTGAACATAAGTAAGCTTTTCTTAGAAAGGATTCAATCTTCCTATATAAAGGATCCTTAAAGGAAGTACTATCTGCCGTAGGAATAGTAGTACGTTTAGCAAGAGTAGAGATAGCCCCATCAACTTTAGGGATTTTGTCCCAAAACTCTAATCTGTCAGATGGCACAGTATATAATTGCTTAAAACGTTTAGAAGGAGTAAATGAATTACCCAAATTATTCCATTCCCTGGAGATTACTTCAGAAATAGCATCAGGGCAGGAAAAACTTCTGGAATAACTACAGGAGATTTAAAAACCTTATTTAAACGTTTAGATTTAGTATCAAGAGGACCAGAATCCTCTATTTCTAATGCAATTAAGACTTCTTTAAGTAAAGAAAGAATAAATTCCATTTTGAATAAATATGAAGATTTATCAGCATCAACCTCTGAGACAGAATCCTCTGAACCAGAGGAACCATTATCAGAATCAGAATGATGATGTTCATTTAAAAATTCATCTGAAAAATGAGAAGTTTTAAAAGACCTTTTACGTTTACTAGAAGGAGGAATAACAGACATGGCCTTCTTAATGGATTTAGAAACAAAATCTCTTATGTTAACAGGAACACTCTGAGTATTAGATGTTGACGGAACAGCAACAGGTAATGTAACATTACTAAAGGAAATATTATCTGCATTAACAAGTTTGTCATGACATTCATTACAAACAACAGCTGGAGGAACAGATACCATAAGTTTACAGCAGATACACTTAACTTTGGTCGATCCAGCACCAGGCAGCGTTTTTCCAGAAGTATCTTCTGACTCAGTGTCAATCTGGGACATCTTGCAATATGTAATAGAAAAAACAACATATAAAGCAAAATTGATCAAATTCCTTAAATGACAGTTTCAGGAATGGGAAAAAATGCCAGTGAACAAGCTTCTAGCAACCAGAAGCAATAAATAATGAGACTTAAATAATGTGGAGACAATAGTGACGCCCATATTTTTTAGCGCCAAAAAAGACGCCCACATTATTTGGCTCCTAAATGCTTTTGGCGCCAAAAATGACGCCACATCCGGAACGCCGACACTTTTGGCGCAAAAAACCGTCAAAAATGACGCAACTTCCGGCGACACGTATGACGCCGGAAACAGAAAAAAAAATTTGCGTCAAAAAAGTCAGCGCCAAGAATGACGCAATAAAATGAAGCATTTTCAGCCCCCGCGAGCCTAACAGCCCACAGGGAAAAAAAGTCAAATTTTAAGGTAAGAAAAAAATTGATTCATATGCATTATCCCAAATATGAAACTGACTGTCTGAAATAAGGAATGTTTGAACATCCTGAGTCAAGGCAAATAAATGTTTGAATACATATATTTAGAACTTTATATAAAAGTGCCCAACCATAGCTTAGAGTGTCACAGAAAATAAGACTTACTTACCCCAGGACACTCATCTACATGTAGTAGAAAGCCAAACCAGTACTGAAACGAGAATCAGTAGAGGTAATGGTATATATAAGAGTATATCGTCGATCTGAAAAGGGAGGTAAGAGATGAATCTCTACGACCGATAACAGAGAACCTATGAAATAGACCCCGTAGAAGGAGATCATTGAATTCAAATAGGCAATACTCTCCTCACATCCCTCTGACATTCACTGCACGCTGAGAGGAAAACCGGGCTCCAACCTGCTGCGGAGCGCATATCAACGTAGAATCTAGCACAAACTTACTTCACCACCTCCATAGGAGGCAAAGTTTGTAAAACTGATTTGTGGGTGTGGTGAGGGGTGTATTTGTAGGCATTTTGAGGTTTGGGAAACTTTGCCCCTCCTGGTAGGAATGTATATCCCATACGTCACTAGCTCATGGACTCTTGCTAATTACATGAAAGAACGGCCTTTGATCGGGTGGAATGGCAGCACCTTATACATACATTGACTAGGTTCAACTTCTCGGGCCCTTCTCGGGTCTCATTTATTGAGAACCTTTACTCCTCCCCTGTCGCTAACATTTGTGTCAACAACTTATTCTCTCCTGACGTTGTGCTGCAGAGGGGTATGAGGCAGGGATGCCCGTTATCTCCCCTATTAGTCAACTTGGCATTAGAGCCCCTGGCGGTCAAGCTGCGTCAGATATTTCCGGGTATTGAGGTGGGGGGATGCTCCCAACATCTCGCATTGTATGCGGATGACATGCTTTTATTTGTACAGGATCCTAAGATCCATATACCAGCCATTATTCGCACGTTGCAAGACTTCGGATCTTTTTCAGGCTACAAAGCTAATATGCAAAAATCTGAGATTCTATGGCTGCATGGAGGTAGGGGGGCAGATCAGGAATACCCGTTTACGATTGCAAAGCAGGTAATTACTTATCTGGGCATTCAGATTCACACGAATCCTCACAAACTATATTCGATTAACATGACACCCTTGTGTGGTAAATTGAGTAATCAGATGAGAAGTTGGAGATCTCTCCCCATCTCATTGGTGGGTAGGGTCCTTCTTCTTAAAATGGTGATTTTGCCCCGTCTCCTCTACCCTATGCTCATGTTGCCCCTGTTGCTTACTAAAGGAGATGTGAAATCTTTAAATTCGGCTCTAAGTTACTTCATCTGGCGAGGAGGCAGGCCGCGTATCTCGATGACAAAGATGTCCCTAAGTTATGCTAATGGCAGTATGTCATTGCCAGACTTTAGGTTTTACAATTGGGCAGCTTTAATACGCCTGATACTCGACTGGCAGTTAGGCACAACAGCATTTCTATAGACAGAATTTGGAGATGGCTACCCTGGGAGGAATTTCTTTGGCGTACCTACCGCACATGCCAAAGTCAAAAGCGGCCAAGTTATTTGAGGGGAACCTGTTATATAAAGACCCCATTAGGGCATGGCACCTGGCTCATGACTTCTTAACCAGAAGGAATCTGGGCTCTACCTACCTTCCTTTTAGTGGAAACCCTGACTTCCCGGCGGGTATGGACTCAAAACCATTTCGTCAATGGGAGGAACATGGCTTGAGTAATGTAGGACAGCTAGAGGAACCATTGAAGAAAACCTTTAAGCCTTTTTCGGTGCTACAACGGGAATACAATCTCCTGAGTGTCCACTTTTATGCGTATTTGCAGGTACTCCACTATGTAGATTCATTAGTTAGGGAGGGGCCAGAGTTCTGGGAAGGCTCCCCATTTTGGCTCACTCAATCTCTGTTTAAACTGGGCAGATTCTCATTATAGGAGATATATCAAACCCTTCTGCAGCAGAGGCTGCACCTACTGCAACCAACCTTATTAGTGGGATGGCAGAGAGAGGGTCTTCAGGACATTACATAGGAGGAGGCTCGTGGGGGGCTGGAAAAGATCAGGAGGGCCACTTTGTCCGCTAATCTGAGAGAAACACAGATAAGATTTTTGCACAAAGCGTACATAACTCCTAAAAGTCTTGCTAGATGGATCCCTGAATGGCCTAATATATGTTCTAAATGTTCTGCGGAGTCTCCGGGCCTGTTGCACTGTATTTGGGAGTGCCCTCTGATTAGACAATTCTGGAAAATGCAATACTGGGTCAATAAAAAAGTGGGTATACAGGTTGGTTTTACGCACAAGGTTATACTATTTTTGACTTGGGAACAGCGATACGGACAGCATGACTTGGAACTGACTCTACTCATACTGTTAGCGAGGAAAACTATACTTAATTTTTGGACAGATAACAAAGGCCCGACAATGGCCTACTTCAGGAATATTCTGAAAACCCAGCTATTTATTGAGCAAATTGATGCTAGAGTGGATGTGGGAAACAGACTGAATTTATTTTTGAGAAAATGGCGTAGGCTAATATTAACTTTTAAATTAGAAATACAGCGACAGGTACTGGCACCTTTCCGCAACACTAGTGTATTTCTAGAGGACTCCCTGTGGGGAGAATGGAATCACCTTGTATTTTCCCTTTTTTTCCCTTTGTCTCTGGATAATCCTCCCCCCCTTCCCCTTTTTTTTTTCTCCATCCTTCCGGACCACCGAACTCTCTATGCTGGTTCAACACGCTAAGTTGCAAGCCCACGCATTTCTATTTATTATTATTATTTATTATTATGGGTTATTTGTAGAGCGCCAACAGATTCCGCAGTGCAATAAACAAAGGGGGAGTACAACAAAACAATTATAGGGTAGAGGGCCCTGCCAAGAGTTGCACTGTTGTAGTCAGCTCTTAAGAAGGTGATCTACAAACAGCTGGACTTTTAGGCTTACATGCTAAGAGGGTTCAGGGGATTGCAGTGGAGGAGAGGAACTGGTATTAGGAAAGGTTAGCATAGGTTGTATGCGTCCCTGAACAGTAGAGTCTTTAGGGAGCACTTGAAGCTTTTAAAACTAGAAGTGAGTCTTGTGGAGCGAGGCAGAGAGTTCCACAAGATGGAAGCCAGTCTGGAGAAGTCCTGTAAACGGGAGTGTGATGAGGTGACAAGAGAGGAGGAGAGTAGGAGGTCATGAGCAGAGCGAAGGGGACAGGAGGGAGAGTATCTGGAGACAAGGTCTGAGATGTAGGGGGGAGCAGTGCAGTTGAGGGCTTTGTATGTAAGAGTGAGAGTTTTGTGTTTGATCCTAGAGGCAAGAGGAAGCCAGTGAAGGGATTGGCAGAGAGGCGCAGCAGATGAAGAGCGACGTGTAAGGAAGATGAGTCTGGCAGGGGCGTTCATTATGGATTGTAAAGGAGCTAGGCGGCAGGTGGGGAGACCAGAGAGGACAGAGTTGCAGTAATCAAGGAAAGAATGAGAGAGTGGATTAAAATCTTATTTGGTAGGGGTAATGATGGAGTTGTCGACAGTTATAGAGATATTGGGGGTGGAGATTTTGGAAGAAGGGGGGGAAAATGAGGAGCTCAGTTTTGGAGAGATTTAGCTTGAGGTAGTGAGAGGACATCCAGGAAGAGATGTGAGAAAGACAGTTAGTGACACGGGTTAGCAAGGAAGGAGATAGTTCTGGTGCAGAGAAGTAGATTTGGGTGTCATCGGCATACAAATGATATTGGAAACCGTGGGACTTAATTAGGGAACCTAGTGATGACGTATAGATTGAGAAGAGAAGGGGACCCAGGACAGAGCCTTGCGGTACTCCGACAGAAAGTGGTGACGGGGCAGAGGAGGCCCCAGAGAAGGCTACACTGAAGGTACGGTTTGACAGGTAGGAAGAGAGACACAAAAGGGCTGTGTCACAGATGCCGAAGGATTGGAGGGTTGGAGCAAAAGAGGGTGGTCGACAGTGTCAAAGGCTGCGGACAGATCAAGGAGGATAAGCAGAGAGAAGTGGCCTTTTGATTTAGCTGTAAGTAGGTCGTTGGTGACCTTAACAATAGCTGTCTCCATGGAGTGATAGGGACGAAATCCAGATTGCAGCGGGTCAAGAAGGGAGTTTAACGTAAGGAAATGGGATAGGCGTGCATATACTAGTTTTTTGAGAAGCTTAGAAGCAAGAGGGAGGAGGGAAATTGGGCGGTAGTTGGATGGGGAGGTAGGATCAAGGGAAGGTTTTTTGAGGATAGGTGTGACCAGTGCATGTTTCATTGATGAGGGAAATGTACCAGTGCTGAGGGAGAGGTTGAAAATGTGTGTTAGTATAGGGGTAAGGGTAGCAGAGAGAGAGGGGAGCAGCTGTGAGGGGATAGGGTCAAGGGGACAGGTAGTGAGGTGAGAGCGCAGTATAAGTGCTGAAACTTCGTCCTCAGTAACAGGGGAGAATGAACTAAGTTTCAGGTTATGAGGGTTGTGGTTGAGTAAAAGTATTTGAGGGGGGGAGAGAATGGAATTGTGTTGAGAGCTGATTTCATGTCTGATGGAATCAATTTTGTTAATGAAGTGACTGGCAAAGTCTTGAGCTGACAGAGGAGTTGTATTAGGAAGTGGAGGAGGGCGGAGGAGAGTATTGAAAGTGGAGAACAGACGTTTTGGGTTTGAAGAAAGATTAGAGATAAGAGTAGAGAAGTAGTGTGGCTTGTGGAGATTAAGGGCAGAGTAGTAGGAGTTCAAGATGAATTTGAAATGAAGAAAATCAGCTAAACTCCGTGATTTTCTCCAATGCTGTTCAGCAGTACGGGAACATCTGCGTAGGTACTGTGTCAGAGGAGTATGCCAGGTTTGGGGATGAGTGTGTGATTTCCTAGCAGTGGTAAGAGGGGCGAGATTGTCAAGGACTGATATAAGGGTGGAATTATAGTGGCGGATAGATTGTTCAGGGCAGGAAAAGGAGGAGAAGGATGAGAGGAGCGGTTGAAGGGAATTAGCAAGTTGTTGCTGATCTAAAGACCTAATGCTTCTGTGAAGTTTGGTGTGAGGAGTAGAAGGTGGGAGAGTTGTAGGAAGGGATGATATGTTGCAGGTAAGGAGATGGTGGTCAGAAAGAGGAAAAGGGGAGTTTGAGAAATTTGAGAGAGTGCATCGATAGCTAAAGATCAGGTCAAGGGAGTGACCGTCTTTGTGAGTGGGAGAATCAGTCCATTGTGACAGACCAAAAGAGGAAGTGAGTTGCAGAAGTTGTTTAGCAGATGAGGCAGTGGGATTGTTAAGGGGGATGTTGAAGTCGCCAAGAATGAGGGCAGGGGTGTCTGAGGAAAGGAAATAAGGAAGCCAGGCAGCAAAGTGATCTAAAAATTGAGTTGGGGTTGAACATGTTGAACATGTTATTTAAAGGGTTAGACTAGGTTTGTTATTAGGGGTTGGCAGGTTAAGTGAGAAGCGGTTTTCTCTCTAATAAAAAGACAAAATATGAGAGTTGGATACATGTGAACTTTGGATAATTTTGAGGTTAACAACTTACTGGAAACTGCTCAAATATGTATTGATAAGCATTGTATCAAGAATGTTGGATGTGTTATTGGACTGCATGTTCTTTCAATAAAAAGAATTAAAAAAAAAAAGACAGCAGGTAATTGGTATCTTGCTGCCCTCACACAAATTAAAAACACTTCTCCTGTGTCTTTGATGCAATTAGTATTGTATACTGTCGATTCAGTGATACCTAGATATAAATTAGTTCCGCTGTATGTGGCTTGTCATTGCTGCTTTAAAGGTGCTATGATCTTAAGTTTACTGGTATTAAATAACTTGGCCCACCATTAGGCCAAGTTGAGGTCAGTACCTCTATCTATTGCAGCTCTTATTTCCCATAACTGATTAATAAATCTCATAATAAGTGAAAGTATCTCTATGCATCTGTAATTAGGGATGTCTGCTTATTGGATATCCTGTAGAACTAACGTTGTTACAATGCATACGAATTAAACGTATTTTGTATGAGGTATACGTGAGGTTGTATTCCCTGATGTTTAGCTTAAGGTTACGTTATAAGAACTGCTGCTATACATATAGTGGTAGCAAACTTATGTTGTTTTCTGACAAACGATACTTTGTTTCAGTGCTATATTAACACTTATTAGATTGCTATTTATCTATATTGTGCCTGTTTAAATGGAATACTAAAGCTATATGTTGCATCACGCAACAACCAATATTTCTGCAATGATTGATTATAAGCTTAAACTCAGGACCATACTTTTATAAAATAAGCCCCCTGATTAATGCCACAATTAAGGTGGATATCGCTACATTTATCTTTTAGGCTGAAGATTGATATTCAATTAAATAGTTCCCAGATCTGCTGTCCCGCAGTGCCCAGCCACATACTCTGGCGAGACTGCCCTGGAAGTTAAACTAGAGTACTTGTTATAGTATTCACTGTTTTTGTTTTAAATTAAATTAACTATTCAATTTTACAGCAGGAGAGCTATTAAAACAACTGACGCAGCGTTTCTCATACGCTTCCTCAGAGGCCCCCACATCGCCAATACTATAATAAAGTGTTAACCCCTAAACCTCCAGCCCCCCACATCGTAACTACTAAACTAAACCTATTAACCATTAAACCGCCGCTCCCCACATCGCAAAACACTAAATTAAACTATTAACCCCTAAACCTCGCCCCCCCACGTTTAAATTAAAATATAAGTATCCTAAAATAAATAAAAACCTGTGAAATTAAAAAAACAACTAAGTTTAAACTATAATTTAACCTAACATAACTTTTCTAATAAAATTAAAAAAACTACCAATTAAAAAATCTAAATTACAAATTTAAGAAAACCTAACACTACGAAAAAATTAAAAAAATCTAAAATAAAAAAAAAATAATAAACACTAAATTACAAAAAATAAAAAAACTCTAAGCTTACAAAAAAATTAAACGAAATTATCAAAAATAAAAACAATTACACCTAATCAAATAGCCCTATAAAAATAAAAAAGCCCCCCACAAAATCAAGACACCCCCTAACCTACAATACACTACCAATAGCCCTTAAAAGGGCATTTTGTAGGGCATTGCTCTAAGTCAGTGATTTTTAACCTTTTTTTTGCCAAAACATTGCTCTAAGTTAAACAGCTAAAAAAAAAACTAAAAGTAACCCCCTCACCCAACTAACCCCCAATATAAAAAAAACCTAAAAGTGCCCAAAGCCCTAATCTAAAAAAAAAAACACCCAAAAAAAAGAATAAAAAACCTAACACTAACCTTATAAAATCTACACACGGTTCCTAAAGTCTTCATTCAGGTGGCGAAAACATCTTCTATTTTCAACCCGATGGCGCGGATCGGAGCTATCCAGGACAACGAAGACATCCTGCGCGGAGCATCCTCTTCATACAGTCACCGCTGTAAACTGAATTTGAATGCAAGGTAGCCATTCAAAATGGCGTACCTTGCATTCCTATTGGCTGATTTGATTCATAAAATTTAAATCAGCCAATAGGATAAGAGCTTCTGAAATCCTATTGACTGTTCAAAACAAAACCACACACTATTCACACAGAGCACTTAATATCATAAAACCACTCTCAATAATATGCTTAAAGGTTAAGCTAATGTAAACTTATATACTCGCTTCTTAGTGGGACACTAAAATTCACCTTGTTTTACTATATTGTATTTAATTTTATATTATTATCTTTATATCACTATCAATGGATATCACACATTTGCTATTAAACTCAATACAAAGCACCCCCTACCCTAATACAGACGCTATGGCCCCAAGTTATCAATTCCGCAGCGTATTTGTGGCGAGGCTGATTCGCTGTAGTTATCAAGCACTACAGCCCGGCAAAAGTAGAATTTAGTGACGTAAGCTTCAATCCGCCGGACTCAGTCCGACACAGATCGATTCTTACGTCACTCCAGATGTTCCGAACACAAGTTTGGCACCATCTGACTACTTTTGCTAGTTATCAAAAAACTAGCAGGTACGCTTGGCACTTTTCCGGCCCAGCGTACCTGGTTTTTAAGGGAATCAATGGGAGTCTGGCCATAGCGAAAGTTCATGTTTGCTGCTGCCCAACATCCCATTGATTCCTATGGGAGCTGTCTACACCTAACACCCTAACATGTACCCCGAGTCTAAACACCCCTAATCTGTCCCCCCTACACCGCCGCAACTAAATAAATGTATTACCCCCTAAACCGCCACTCCCGGAGCCCACCGCCACTCTAATAAACTTATTAACCCCTAAACTGCCGCTCCCGGACCCCGCAGCCACTACAATAAATATGTTAACCCCTAAACCGCCGCTCCTGGACCCCGCCGCCACTATAATAAATATGTTAACCCCTAAACCGCCACTCCCGGACCCCGCAGCCCCTACAATAAATATGTTAACCCCTAAACCCTGCCGCCACCTACATAATACCTATTAACCCCTATCCTGCCCCCCCTACACCGCCGCCAATATAATACATTTATTAACCCCTATCCTGCCCCCCCTACACCGCCGCCACTATAATAAAATTATTAACCCCTAAACCTAAGTCTAACCCTAACCCGCCCCTAACTTAAATATTAATTAAATACATCTAAATATTATAACTCTTATTAACTAAATGAATCCTATTTAAAACTAAATACTTACCTTTAAAATAAACCATAATATAGCTACAATATAAATAATAATTATATTGTAGCTATCTTAGGATTTATTTTTATTTTTCAGGCAAATTTCAATTTATTTTAACAAGGTACAATAGCTATTAAATAGTTATTAACTATTTAATAGCTACCAAGTTAAAATAAAGACAAATTTACCTTTAAAATAAAAACTAACCTAAGTTACAATTACACCTAACACTAAACTATACTTAAATAAATTATTCCTATTAAATACTAAAACTTACCTGTAAAATAAACTCTAAGAGAGCTACAATGTAATTAATAATTACATTGTAGCTATTTTAGGATTTATATTTATTTTACAGGTAACTTTGTATTTATTTTAACTAGGTAGAATAGTTATTAAATAGTTATTAATTATTTAATAACTACCTAGCTAAAAGAAATACAAAATTACCTGTAAAATAAATCCTAACCTAAGTTACAATTAAACCTAACACTACACTATCATTAAATTAATTAAATAAATTAGCTACAAATAACATAACTACAATTAAATACAATTAAATAAACTAACTAAAGTACAAAAAATAAAAAAACTAAGTTACAAAAATAAAAAGTTACAAACATTTCAAAAATATTACAACAATTTTAAGCTACTTACACCTAATCTAAGCCCCCTAATAAAATAACAAAGCCCCCCAAAATAAAAAATGCCCTACCCTATTCTACATTAAAAAGTTAACAGCTCTATTACCTTAGCAGCCCTTAAAAGGGCCTTTTGCGGGGCATGCCCCAAAGAAATCAGCTCTTTTGCAGCAAAATAAAAATACAACCCCCCCCACATTAAAACCCACCACCCACATACCCCTACTCTAACCCAAACCCCCCTTAAATAAACCTAACACTACCCCCCTGAAGATCATCCTACCTTTAGCCGTGTTCAGCCAGCTGACCACCGATGGAACAGAAGAGGACATCCGCAGCGGCCGTAGTCATCATCCAAGGGGCGCTGAAGAAGTCTTCCATCCGATTGAAGTCATCATCCAAGGGGCGCTGAAGAAGTCTTCCATCCAATTGAAGTCATCATCCAGGCGGCATCTTCAATCTTCATCCATCCGGAGCAGAGCCATCTTCAGACGAGCCGACGCGGAGCCATCCTCTTCTACCGTCATTCGTCGTTAGTCCGTCGGTAGAAGAGGATGGCTCCGCGTCGGCTCGTCTGAAGATGGCTCTGCTCCAGATGGATGAAGATTGAAGACGCCGCCTGGATGATGACTTCAATTGGATGGAAGACTTCTTCAGCGCCCCTTGGATGATGACTTCAATCGGATGGAAGACTTCTTCAGCGCCCCTTGGATGATGACTTCAATCGGATGGAAGACTTCTTCAGCGCCCCTTGGATGATGACTTCAATCGGATGGAAGACATCTTCAGCGCCCCTTGGATGACTTCGGCCGCTCCGGATGTCCTCTTCTGTTCCAACGGTGGTCTGCTGGCTGAAGACAGCTAAAGGTAGGATGATCTTCAGAGGGGGGTGGTGTTAGGTTTATTTAAGGGGGGTTTGGGTTAGAGTAGGGGTATGTGGGTGGTGGATTTTAATGTTGGGGGGTTGTATTTTTTTTTTACAGGCAAAAGAGCTGATTTCTTTGGGGCATGCCCCACAAAAGGCCCTTTTAAGGGCTGGTAAGGTAATAGAGCTGTTAACTTTTTAATGTAGAATAGGGTAGGGCATTTTTTTATTTTGGGGGGCTTTGTTATTTTATTAGGGGGCTTAGATTAGGTGTAAATAGTTTAAAATTGTTGTAATATTTTTGAAATGTTTGTAACTTATTATTTTTTTTTTTATATATAACTTAGTTTTTTTTTGTTTTTGGTACTTTAGTTAGGCCTAGATTTGGAGCTGAAAACCAGCGTTAGAGGCTCCTAACGCTGGTTTTAGGCTAACTCTGGTATTTGGAGTCACTCAAAAAAGGGTCTAACGCTCACTTTTCAGCCTCGACTTTTCCATACCGCAGATCCCCTTACGTCAATTGCGTATCCTATCTTTTCAATGGGATTTTTCTAACTCCGGGATTTAGAGTCGTGGCTGAAGTGAGCGTTAGAACTCTAACGACAAAACTCCAGCCGCAGGAAAAAAGTCAGTAGTTAAGAGCTTTCTGTGCTAACGCCGGTTCATAAAGCTCTTAACTACTGTACTCTAAAGTACACTAACACCCATAAACTACCTATGTACCCCTAAACCGAGGTCCCCCAACATCGCCGCCACTCGATTAAATTTTTTTAACCCCTAATCTGCCGACCGCCAACTACGTTATCCTTATGTACCCCTAATCTGCTGCCCCTAACACCACCGACCCCTATATTATATTTAGTAACCCCTAACCTGCCCCCCACAACGTCGCCGCCACCTACCTACACTTATTAACCCCTAATCTGCCGACCGCAAAGCGCTGCCACCTACGTTATCCTTATGTACCCCTAATCTGCTGCCCCTAACACCGCCGACCCCTATATTATATTTATTAACCCCTAATCTGCCCCCCACAACGTCACCTCCACCTGCCTACACTTATTAACCCCTAATCTGCTGAGCGGACCTGAGCGCTACTATAATAAAGTTATTAACCCCTAATCCGCCTCACTAACCCTATAATAAATAGTATTAACCCCTAATCTGCCCTCCCTAACATCGCCGACACCTAACTTCAAACATTAACCCCTAATCTGCCGACCGGAGCTCACCGCTATTCTAATAAATGTATTAACCCCTAAAGCTAAGTCTAACCCTAACACTAACACCCCCCTAAATTAAATATAATTTTAATCTAACGAAATTAATTAACTCTTATTAAATAAATTATTCCTATTTAAAGCTAAATACTTACCTGTAAAATAAATCCTAATATAGCTACAATATAAATTATAATTACATTGTAGCTATTTTAGGATTAATATTTATTTTACAGGCAACTTTGTAATTATTTTAACCAGGTACAATAGCTATTAAATAGTTAAGAACTATTTAATAGTTACCTAGTTAAAATAATTACAAAATTACCTGTAAAATAAATCCTAACCTAAATTACAATTAAACCTAACACTACACTATCATTAAATTAATTAAATAAAATACCTACAATTACCTACAATTAAACCTAACACTACACTATCAATACATTAATTAAATACAATATCTACAAATAACTACAATGAAATAAACTAACTAAAGTACAAAAAATAAAAAAGAACTAAGTTACAAAAAATAAAAAAATATCTACAAACATAAGAAAAATATTACAACAATTTTAAACTAATTACACCTACTCTAAGCCCCCTAATAAAACAACAAAGCCCCCCAAAATAAAATATGCCCTACCCTATTCTAAATTACTAAAGTTAAAAGCTCTTTTACCTTACCAGCCCTGAACAGGGCCCTTTGCGGGGCATGCCCCAAGAAGTTCAGCTCTTTTGCCTGTAAAAAAAACATACAATATCCCCCCCCAACATTACAACCCACCACCCACATACCCCTAATCTAACCCAAACCCCCCTTAAATAAACCTAACACTAAGCCCCTGAAGATCTTCCTACCTTGTCTTCACCATACCAGGTTCACCGATCGGTCCAGAAGAGCTCCTCCGATGTCCTGATCCAAGCCCAAGCGGGGGGCTGAAGATGTCCATGATCCGGTAGAAGTCTTCATCCAAGCGGGGCAGAAGAGGTCTTCCATCCGATTGAAGTCTTCATCCAAGCGGGGCAGAAGAGGTCTTCCATCCGATTGAAGTCTTCATCCAGGCGGCATCTTCTATCGACATCCATCTGGAGCGGAGCGGCAGCATCCTGAAGACCTCCAACGCGGAACATCCATCCTGGCCGACGACTGAACGACGAATGACGGTTCCTTTAAATGACGTCATCCAAGATGGCGTCCCTCGAATTCCGATTGGCTGATAGGATTCTATCAGCCAATTGGAATTAAGGTAGGAATATTCTAATTGGCTGATGGAATCAGCCAATCAGATTTAGCTTGCATTCTATTGGCTGATCGGAACAGCCAATAGAATGCGAGCTCAATCTGATTGGCTGATTGGATCAGCCAATCGGATTGAACTTGATTCTGATTGGCTGATTCCATCAGCCAATCAGAATATTCCTACCTTAATTCCGATTGGCTGATAGAATCCTATCAGCCAATCGGAATTCGAGGGACGCCATCTTGGATGACGTCATTTAAAGGAACCGTCATTCGTCGTTCAGTCGTCGGCCAGGATGGATGTTCCGCGTTGGAGGTCTTCAGGATGCTGCTGCTCCGTTCCAGATGGATGTCGATAGAAGATGCCGCCTGGATGAAGACTTCAATCGGATGGAAAACCTCTTCTGCCCTGCTTGGATGAAGACTTCAATCGGATGGAAGACCTCTTCTGCCCCGCTTGGATGAAGACTTTTACCGGATCATGGACATCTTCAGCCCCCCGCTTGGGCTTGGATCAGGACATCGGAGGAGCTCTTCAGGACCGATCGGTGAACCTGGTATGGTGAAGACAAGGTAGGAATATCTTCAGGGGCTTAGTCTTAGGTTTATTTAAGGGGGGTTTGGGTTAGATTAGGGGTATGTGGGTGGTGGGTTGTAATGTTGGGGGGGGGGGTATTGTATGTTTTTTTTACAGGCAAAAGAGCTGAACTTCTTGGGGCATGCCCCGCAAAGGGCCCTGTTCAGGGCTGGTAAGGTAAAAGAGCTTTTAACTTTAATAATTTAGAATAGGGTAGGGCATTTTTTATTTTGGGGGGCTTTGTTGTTTTATTAGGGGGCTTAGAGTAGGTGTAATTAGTTTAAAATTGTTGTAATATTTTTCTTATGTTTGTAGATATTTTTTTATTTTTTGTAACTTAGTTCTTTTTTATTTTTTGTTCTTTAGTTAGTTTATTTCATTGTAGTTATTTGTAGGTATTGTATTTAATTAATGTATTGATAGTGTAGTGTTAGGTTTAATTGTAGGTAATTGTAGGTATTTTATTTAATCAATTTAATGATAGTATAGTGTTAGGTTTAATTGTAACTTAGGTTAGGATTTATTTTACAGGTAATTTTGTAATTATTTTAACTAGGTAACTATTAAATAGTTCTTAACTATTTAATAGCTATTGTACCTGGTTAAAATAATTACAAAGTTGCCTGTAAAATAAATATTAATCCTAAAATAGCTACAATGTAATTATAATTTATATTGTAGCTATATTAGGATGTGGAGCGGTGAGCTCCAGTCGGCAGATTAGGGGTTAATGTTTAAAGTTAGGTGTCGGCGATGTTAGGGAGGGCAGATTAGGGGTTAATACTATTTATTATAGGGTTAGTGAGGCGGATTAGGGGTTAATAACTTTATTATAGTAGCGGTGCGGTCCGCTCGGCAGATTAGGGGTTAATAAGTGTAGGCAGGTGGAGGCGATGTTGTGGGGGGCAGATTAGGGGTTAATAAATATAATATAGGGGTCAGCGGTGTTAGGGGCAGCAGATTAGGGGTACATAAGGATAATGTAAGTAGCGGGGGTTTACGGAGTGGCAGATTAGGGGTTAATAATAATATGCAGGGGTCAGCGATAGCGGGGGCGGCAGAATAGGGGTTAATAAGTGTAAGGTTAGGGGTGTTTAGACTCGGGGTACATTTTAGAGTGTTAGGTGCAGACGTAGGAAGTGTTTACGCATAGCAAACAATGGGGCTGCGTTAGGAGCTGAACGCGGCTTTTTTGCAGGTGTTAGGTTTTTTTTCAGCTCAAACAGCCCCATTGTTTCCTATGGGGGAATCGTGCACGAGCACGTTTTTGAGGCTGGCCGCTTGCGTAAGCAACTCTGGTATCGAGAGTTGAAGCTGCGTTAAAAATGCTCTACGCTCCTTTTTTGGAGCCTAACGCAGCCTTTATGTGGACTCTCAATACCAGAGTTATTTTTATGGTGCGGCCAGAAAAAAGCCGGCGTTAGCTACGCGGATCCTTAACGACAAAACTCTAAATCTAGGCCTTAGTTTATTTAATTGTATTTAATTGTAGTTATTTGTAGGTAATTTATTTAATTAATTTAATGATAGTGTAGTGTTAGGTTTAATTGTAACTTAGGTTAGGATTTATTTTACAGGTTATTTTGTATTTCTTTTAGCTAGGTAGTTATTAAATAGGTAATAACTATTTAATAACTATTCTAACTAGCTAAAATAAATACAAAGTTACCTGTAAAATAAATATAAATCCTAAAATAGCTACAATGTAATTATTAATTACATTGTAGCTATCTTAGGGTTTATTTTACAGGTAAGTATTTATTTTTAAATAGGAATAATTTAGTTAATGATAGTGTAGTGTTAGGTCTAATTGTAACTTAGGTTAGGTTTTATTTTACAGGTAAATGTGTCTTTATTTTAACTAGGTAGCTATTAAATAGTTAATAACTATTTAATAGCTATTGTACCTAGTTAAAATAAATTGAAATTTGCCTGTAAAATAAAAATAAATCCTAAGATAGCTACAATATAATTATTATTTATATTGTAGCTATATTAGGGTTTATTTTAAAGGTAAGTATTTAGTTTTAAATAGGATTAATTTAGTTAATAATTGTTATAATATTTAGATGTATTTAATTAATATTTAAGTTAGGGGGGTGTTAGGGTTAGACTTAGGTTTAGGGGTTAATAATTTTATTATAGTGGCGGCGGTGTAGGGGGGCAGGATAGGGGTTAATAAATGTATTATAGGTGGCGATGGTGTAGGGGGGGCAGATTAGGGGTTAATAAGTTTAATATAGGTGGCGGCGGGGTCCGGGAGCGGCGGTTTAGGGGTTAAACAATTTATTTAGTTGTGGAGGGGCCCGGGATCGGCATGATAGGGGTTAATAAATTTATTATAGGTGGCGGCGGTATAGGGGGGGCAGGATAGGGGTTAATAGGTATAATGTAGGTGGCGGTGGGCTCCGGGAGTGGCGGTTTAGGGGTTAATACATTTATTATAGTTGCGGCGGGGTCTAGGAGCAGCGGTTTAGGGGTTAATAACTTTATTTAGTTGTGGGGGGGCTCTGGGGGCGCCGGTATAGGGGGTAGAACAGTGTAGTTTAGTGTGGGTGCTTAGTGACAGGCTAGCAATAAAGCTGTGAAAAAGCCGAAGAGCAGCAAGATCGGATGAGTGATAACTATCACAGTCCACTGCTCATTGCCCAGTACTTGGTGCGCGGCTTTTTGACAGCTTTATTGATAACTTTGGCGAGATTATTCAGGTCCGCGGCGGCGATGGTAGGCCAGCTTAGGCGGGCATATTGGGCCGGCGAAGGCAGGTAAGTAGACACGTTGATAACTAGGCCTCTATTAGTCATATCAGATTCAAGTATTTGGGATTTAAAGGGTTTGTTTAATACATGAAGTAGTGCCATTGGAACCCTTTTCTTTATAGTCACATTAAAAATTATAGTTACACTCATAATAAAACTATCTACAAAATGTATTTAAAAAAAAAATATTGCACACAAAACTTATAAGGGCTCAAATATATGAGGTCTCAGGTGTTAGAAAAAAAGGCAGGTCTTTAACATAGAGATACATACATATAAAAGTCTAAATATGCAAATGTATGCATATTTATATGTCTACATATGTGTACATATGTATTTATATGTGAATAAATGTATTTACAGATATAGGGGGCCTATTTTTCAACGTATCAATCAAAAATATGCCGGAATTCTGCATCGTAATTGTTGCGAGATTGAGCCGACCTAGTTATCAAAGCCTCAAGATCGGCAAATGTTGAAATTGTGACGTAACATACGATCCCGTGATCTCGATCCGACGCAGATCGATGGTTATGTCATTATAGATGTTCTGAATACACTTTTGGCTCTATTAGACACTTTTTCCAATTTATCAAACTTCTAACAGGTACCCTTGCGGTTATTCCGACGCATCGTACCTGGTTTTCAATCCACCACCCTTGAGGCCGTGGATGCAATAGAAATCAAGGGGAGTATGAAAGCACCGAAAACTTATGTTCGATGCTGCAAGGGAATGAAGCATACCCCATTGATTTCTATGGTAGAAAAAACTTACGTTTACACCTAAAACCCTAACATAAACCCCGAGTCTAAACACCCCTAATCTGCCGCCGCCGACACCGCCGCAACCTAAATAAAGTTATTAAACCCCTATTCCGCCGCTCCCCGACACCACCGCCACTAAATAAACTTAACGCTAAATTACGAAAAATAACAAACCAACAGCCAGATTACAAGTTTTGCGTTATGGCTGTCTCGCTACTAACTTGTAAGTTATTTCCACCGCTCACCTTTAATAGTGCTGCTATTACAGGTTTTCCAAAAACCAGCGTTTGTGGGCAATATGGCAGCGTTGAGCTCCATACCGCACACAGATACCAGCGCTGCTTTGAGCTGCTTTAACGTGCTCGTGCACGATTTCCCCATAGACATCAATAGGGAGAGCCGGCTAAATAAAAGCCTAACACCTGCAATGACGGAGTGTAAAGCTCCGTAACACAGCCCCATTGATTCCTATGGGGAAAAATATTTTATGTTTTAACCTAACACAAACCCCAAGTCTAAACACCCCTAATCTGCTGCCCCCGACATCGCCAACACCTACATTACACTTATTAACCCCTAATTTGCCGCCCCCGACATCGCCGACACCCACCTACACTTATTAACCCCTAATCTGCTGACCCAATGTCTCCGCCACCTACCTACACTTATTAACCCCTAATCTGCCCCCCCCCAACGTTGCCGCCGCCACTATACTAAAGTTATTAACCCCTAAACCTCACTAACACTAAATAAATATATTAACCCCTAAACCAAACCCTAAGTCTAACCCTAACATAACCCTAACACCCATAACTTTGATATAATTAAAATAAATCGAAATAAAAATTACTATTATTACCTAAATAATACATATTTAAGACTAAATACTTACCTGTAAAATAAACCCTAAGCTAGCTACAATATAACTAATAGTTACATTTTAGCTATCCCAGGCCTAGATTTAGAGTTTGGCGGTAGCCGTGAAAACCAGCGTTAGAGGCTCCTAATGCTGGTTTTAGGCTACCGCCGGTATTTGGAGTCACTCAAAATAGGGTCTAACGCTCACTTTTCAGCCGCGACTTTTCCATACCGCAGATCCCCTTACTTAAATTGCGTATCCTATCTTTTCAATGGGATTTTTCTAACTCCGGTATTTAGAGTCGTTTCTGAAGTGAGCGTTAGACATCTAACGACAAAACTCCAGCCGCAGGAAAAAAGTCAGTAGTTAAGAATTTTCTGGGCTAACGCCGGTTTCTAAACCTCTTAACTACTGTACTCTAAAGTACACTAACACCCATAAACTACCTATGTACCCCTAAACCGAGGTCCCCCCACATCACCGCCACTCGAAAAAAAGTTTTAACCCCTAATCTGCCGACCGCCACCTACGTTATACTTATGTACCCCTAATCTGCTGCCCCTAACACCGCCGACCCCTATATTATATTTATTAACCCCTAATCTGCCCCCCTCAACGTCGCCTCCACCTGCCTACACTTATTAACCCCTAATCTGCCGACCGGACCTGAGCGCTACTATAATAAAGTTATTAACCCCTAATCCGCCTCACTAACCCTATCATAAATAGTATTAACCCCTAATCTGCCCTCCCTAACATCGCCGACACCTAACTTCAATTATTAACCCCTAATCTGCCGACCGAATCTCGCCGCTATTCTAATAAATGTATTAACCCCTAAAGCTAAGTCTAACCCTAATACTAACACCCCCCTAAGTTAAATATAATTTAAATCTAACGAAATTAATTAACTCTTATTAAATAAATTATTCCTATTTAAAGCTAAATACTTACCTGTAAAATAAACCCTAATATAGCTACAATATAAATTATAATTATATTATAGCTATTTTAGGATTTATATTTATTTTACAGGTAACTTTGTATTTATTTTAACCAGGAACAATAGCTATTAAATAGTTAAGAACTATTTAATAGCTAAAATAGTTAAAATAATTACAAATTTACCTGTAAAAGAAATCCTAACCTAAGTTACAAATAAACCTAACACTAGACTATCAATAAATTAATTAAATAAACTACCTACAATTACCTACAATTAACCTAACACTACACTATCAATAAATTAATTAAATACAATTGCTACAAATAAATACAATTAAATAAACTAGCTAAAGCACAAAAAATAAAAAAGAACTAAGTTACAAAAAATAAAAAAATATTTACAAACATAAGAAAAATATTACAACAATTTTAAACTAATTACACCTACTCTAAGCCCCCTAATAAAATAACAAAGCCCCCCTAAATAAAAAAATGCCCTACCCTATTCTAAATTACTAAAGTTCAAAGCTCTTTTACCTTACCAGCCCTGAACAGGGCCCTTTGCGGGGCATGCCCCAAGAAATACAGCTCTTTTGCCTGTAAAAAAAAACATACAATACCCAAGCCCCCCAACATTACAACCCACCACCCACATACCCCTAATCTTACCCAAACCCCCCTTAAATAAACCTAACACTAAGCCCCTGAAGATCATCCTACCTTGTCTTCACCATACCAGGTTCACCGATCGCTCCAGAAGAGCTCCTCCGATGTCTTGATCCAAGCCCAAGCGGGGGGCTGAAGAGGTCCATGATCCGGCTGAAGTCTTCATCCAAGCGGGGCAGAAGAGGTCTTCCATCTGATTGAAGTCTTCATCCAAGCGGCATCCATCCGGAGCGAAGCGGCAGCATCCTGAAGACCTCCACCGCGGAACATCCATCCTTGCCGACGACTGAATGACGAATGACGGTTCCTTTAAATGACGTCATCCAAGATGGCATCCCTCGAATTCCGATTGGCTGATAGGATTCTATCAGCCAATCGGAATTAAGGTAGGAATATTCTGATTGGCTGATGGAATCAGCCAATCAGAATCAAGTTCAATCCGATTGGCTGATCCAATCAGCCAATCAGATTGAGCTTGCATTCTATTGGCTGATCGGAACATCCATCCTCATCCAGCCAGAAGAAGTCTTCATCCAAGCGGCAAGAATTCCTCAACGAAGCCGGGAGAAGTCTTCATCCAAGCCGCAAGAAGTCATCCTCCAGGCGGGCAGACGTCTTCATCCAGACGGCATCTTCTATCTTCATCCATCCGACGCAGAGTGGCTCCATCTTTAAAACTTCCGGCTTGGAGCATCCTCTTCTTTCGATGTCTATTGAAGAATAAAGTTTCCCTTTAAATTACGTCATCCAAAATGATGTCCCTTGAATTCGGATTGGCTGATTTCTATCAGCCAATCGTAATAAAAGGGTAAAAAATCCTATTGCCTGATGCAATCAGCCAGTAGCATTGAACTTTAATCCTATTGGCTGATCCAATCAGCCAATAGGATTGAGCTTGCATTCTATTGGCTGTTCCAATTTTAATGTTAGGTTTTAGTGTAAGATAGGTTAGGTTTTATTTTACAGGTAACTTTGTATTTATTTTAGCTAGGTAACAAATCAACCTAGTTAAAATAAATACAAACTTACCTGTGAAATAAAAATAAAAACTAATGCCTAGATTTTGCTAATGAGCCTTTTTTTTCCAGCGCACCCTTAAGCCAACGCTCGTATTACGAGTTTTCTGAATGGCTGCGTTAGCCTCAGAAAATTGAGCGTTGAGCCAAATTTAGCTCCACTCAATATCAGCGTTGCTTACGGTAGCGGTAAGCTGGAAAAACGTGCTTGTGCACGATTTCCCCATAGGAAACAATGGGGCTGAGCCGGCTGAAAAAAAACCTAACACCTGCAAAAAAGCAGCGTTCAGCTCCTAACGCAGCCCCATTGTTTCCTATGGGGAAACACTTTCTAAGTGAAAAAAAGGGGGGAGTTGGGTAAGTGCGCTGAAAAAGCTAAAGGTATCAGAACAAAGTATATTTTTATACCTTAATTACCGATATATATATTATAATAGTGAATGGAAATTAATTAATAAAACTTAATTTTTTAATGAAATAAACCAATTGTTAATAAAGGTGTTTCTTAAGAGTGAATTTAAACTTTGTGTAAGTGATATAGAAAAGTAACTGAAATTGTTGCTAACGAGGTGATGTGAAAATTAACTAAAATTGTTGCTAATAAAATAATGTGAAAAAAAAAAAAAAAAAAAAAAATGTGTCATAAACAGTGTTTGGAATTTATTATGTTTGGAAATATCCTATATTTAGGATAATACAATACTTGGAGACTAGGTAGAAAATGTAGTACCAATAGCAATATTGAGAATATATATTTATTGGTCCAGACTAAAAGTTAGCAGGATCCAAAGGACCTAACAGATAACCCTTATATAGTAAATGCACACAGATGTTAGGAATCTTACAAATTTATTTTTGATTAAAAATATTACATATAACAATTATATAGGGGACGTCTCCCCAATTGCACAGCCTAAAGTTGCTCTAGAGTCATAAAAATCATAAAAATCTAAAAGACTTCTATAAAACAATCTATGTGATGAACAGCAAATAATAAAAACTATATGTCATATAGGCACAGTAGTTAACTCTCGTAATAGCTTTTGGTGTGATAGATTCTTTTATCCAGACTTAGTTATTTTTGTATCGCCTTAAATTTTATATGTGGATCATAAAAAAGTCTCTATGTAAGTTCCGTAATAGATAGTAATACCACACGGAGGTAGTCTCAAAAGTCTCTTATGTAAGTTCCGTAATAGATTGTAATATCACACAGAGTTATATTTTCTAGGGGTAATTGTATTCTCCCTTCAGATGTGGTTAAGACAAATTTAAAAGCTTACTTTCTTTAAGTCCTGGAGGAGCTTCTGGAGCTTGTGTCCGCCGGCTATTTCTCAGCCGAGTCAGTGCGCCGCATGGATCTTGGCGTCTGACGTCACCGGTAAATCTTCCGGTTGTCAAAAAAAGGAAGAAGAGACTCCCAGCTTAAGTGTATATTTTATCCAAATAGGATTTGGGAAATAATTTCTTTGTGAGTCAGATGAAATTACACCCTGCACCTAGTGCCAATGCACGCAGGGATATTTAGACTCCGGTATTGATAATTCAGGACGTAATAGAATAACCCGGGTTACCTCAAATGTTCGTTAAAAGTTGATTTGAGATTCAGGTGTCCTTATCTGTAGTAGGCACAGTCACTTAGATCGACGCGTTTCACTCACCAGGGAGCTTTATCAAGATGCAGGTGACTGGCAAAGGTGTTCTTAAATAGGCTGTGGATAATTCTGATTGGTCCTTTTCAGATACTTTTTTTGTAAAGGTGGAATTGCAGGTTTTTTCTCATACAGGTATCGTATTCCTTGTCCATGTTCAAAGGCTTAAGGTGGAAGTGTTTAAATTCCAAAGAAGACTTTTTAACTTTTTTAACTCTGTGGATCTTTTCTGATGTTTGATTCATTTTTCTTATTTAGTTTCCTATTATTCTAAATATCAAATGATATTTTGCAGGCCAGCAAATACTAGTTATTGTTCTTACTATATGTTCTATATCATATATTTACTTACATTATATATTATAAAAAACAGATTTTAATCCATTGTAATTAACATTGTCCCTCCTATAAGGATGTAACGGCTGTTTATAAACATGTTTTACTTGTAATATTTACATCTGCTTTGCAAAAGGTATAGTTACATATTCTCAGATTGCTACTGTTATAAGTTAGGGTTTGTGTACTGAATTGGAGTTGATTTGACACATTTTATGTTAGCACTATTATAATTCAAAAAGGAAAGGTGAGAGATCTAATTCAGAGTTCAGGCCTTTAGGATGTAGAGTATCGTATTTATAGATCATTTCGGCTTCCTTTATCAGCAATTTCTTCTCTAGGTTGCCACCTCTCCAATGTTTATGTACTTTCTTTATGGCCCAGTATTTTAAGTGTTTAGTATTTCCTTTGTGAACTATTTTAAAGTGTTTGTATAAGTGGGTATCCTCCTTACCATTTTTTATATTACCAATGTGTTCTCTTATGCGATCCCTTACCATTCTTGTAGTTTCTCCAAAGTAAAAAAGGTTGCAGGAGCACTTTAAGATGTAGATTATATTTTTATTGGTACATCTTATGATATCCTGAATAATGAGGGGTTTTGTATCCTTATTAATTTCGATTTTTTCCACTTTACTACTATGACTGCAGGCTTTGCATGTATAGCAGGGAAAAAATCCCATGATATCTTTGCCTGTTAGATCTTTTTGTTTATGAATAATTTTCTTTGTTTTTTTCAATTCACTAGGGGCTAGGAGTGTCTTTAAATTGGCAACTTTTTTAAATATAAATACGGGGTTATTGGAGATTTTGTCACCTAATATATCATCTTCCTTAAGGAGATGCCAGTGTTTTTTTATTGCTTTTTTTATGATATTTTGATCAATACTGTAATCTGTTATAAACGGAATTTTTATTTTATCGGTATTGTTTTCCATTGGTCTTTCCTTGTATATTAATAGGGACTCTCTATCCGTATTTTTTGCTCTATCTTTAGCTTTCTCTGTGATATCTTTTTGATAACCCCTAATTTTAAACCTTTCTAAAAGGATCTCAGACTGCTGTTCAAAGTCTGCTATCCTAGAGCAGTTCTTCCTAATACGTAGATATTGCCCTATTGGGATACTCTTTTTCCATACGTCTAGGTGGCAGCTATTTGCGTGTATGTAATTGCTGCAGTCAACTTTTTTAAAATGAGTCTTTGTTTCCAAATTGTTTTCCACCCTCATAATCTCTAGATCTAAAAATACTATTGAATCTTTACTGTAGTTATATGTGAAGTTTAGACCCCAAGTGTTGTTATTCATTTCTTTAAACATAATTTCCAATTCTTGTTCTGTCCCCCTCCATACTATCAGCAGGTCATCAATGTACCTTTTATAGAGCACAAGGTTTGCACCATAGCTATCAAAGAACTGGGATTCCCATGCACCCATAAACAAATTGGCATAGCTAGGTGCAAACCTTGTGCCCATAGCCGTGCCCTCTACTTGGAGATAAAATTTCTCGTTAAAGGAGAAGTAATTATTTTCTAATATATATTTGATACTTTTTAGAATAAAAGACCTATGTTGGTCTGTCATTAGTGGATCAGAGCTGAGAAACATATCTACGGCTTTAATGCCCTTTGAATGGTTAATCACTGTATATAGCGATGTAACGTCACATGTTACCAGGTACATCCCTTCTTCCCAATTAATGGATTTAAGTGTATTTAATACTTGTGTGGAGTCTTTAAGGTATGACTTTAAATTCTTTACATGTTTTTGCAGGAAATTGTCAACATATTTGGATAAATTAGCCGAAAGTGATTCTATTCCAGAAATGATTGGTCTCCCTGGAGGGTTGACCAAACATTTATGGATTTTTGGCAGGAAGTAGAATATGGGTATACGGGGATATTTAGGTGTTAAAAATTCAAGTTCTTTGTTATTCAGTATCCCCGATACACTGCCCTCTTTAAGAATTTTATTTAATGTTTTATTGAATTTTTCAGTTGGATTGAAATCTAGTTTTTTGTAAGTCTTGGTATCGTTTAAAAGTCTATCTGCCTCTTTTATGTATTTACTAGTATCCATAAGCACAATTCCTCCGCCCTTATCCGCGGGTTTGATGGTTATATCACTGTTTTTTTGAAGGTTTTCAATTATTCCTTTTTCTTTGGCGTTTAAATTATATTTCTTTTTCTTTTGGAGATTTGATCTTTGTATATCTTTGCATACCAATTTTTCAAATGTGTCAAGGTAGTTTCCCTTTGCCTGTACTGGGTTGAATTTTGATTTAACCTTAAAATCTGTATGCTGAATGTTGTCTAGAGCTGGTCTGTTAGTTATTTGTCTTTCAATGGGACATTTGAGAAAAAATCTTTTTATTGTTAGGTTCCTCACAAACTTTTTGATGTGAATATGTGTATTAAATTTGTTTAATCTTTTAGTTGGGGCAAAAGATAGACCTAAACTTAGAACTTTTTCTTCTTCTGTTTTTAGTTTGATACTACTTAAATTAAAAATCCCATGTTTGGCCTCTATCTCCACCTTTTTGCCTCGTTTAGAAGCTCCTCCTCCTCTCTTTCCTCTAGATTTCTTTTTCTCCTGGTATTTGATTCGTTTTCTTGTCTTATCAAATCTCTTGAGTGGCCCTCCCCTAAAGGGCTTCTCTCTAAAAAAACTTGTTCATCATTTTTTTGTTGTTCCCCCTCTTGGGTTCTATGGTCTCTAAGTGTTTCAAATCGATTATATGTCGGGACCTTCCAATTATCATTCTGTCTTTCTATCCATCTGTTAGTCCTTCTTGGGTATTCCCAATTATTATGGCTATTTTGATGACTTCTGTCTGGATTCTGTCTGTGCATGTTATGTCTAAATTCTGAGTAGAAATGATCTCTATTTTGATACCTCGGGTATCTTGGTCTATCATATTGAGCATTGTAATCATTATTGTTGTATCTTGGTCTATTATATTGAACATTATGTTCATTATTGTTATATTGAAAGTTACGATTATTACTATGATACCTCTCAGAATTGTGATAGTCATTATAGGGATAAAAATTTCTGTTATTTTCAGAATTACTGTAGTATTGTGTTTGGGGGTCTCTTATAGTTCTATTCATGTGATTATTTTCTCGTCTCACATCTTGGTTATTGTGTCTTAAGGGGGTTTCATTCATATTTTCCTCTCTATTCATTTGCATATTGTCATTTATGTCCCTTTCCATTTTTCCCCATTTTGATCTTAGAAGGTCCTTATTTAAATTTGCTAGTTTGTCAATAATTACTTTTTGTCTTTCTTTGAATTCATTACTACTTTTTTTATCTTTCAGTTTATCTTTAATTTCCAAAATATTTTTCTCTATGGTGATTAGAGTTTCCTTCCTGGATCTTTTTAGGATATCTATTAAAGTGTTTGATGCTTTCTTTAAAGTGTCAGTCCACTCAGTCTGTAATATGTCTGAAAGTGGAAATGTACAATTTTTATTAAGGCGAAGCCCTCTTGGGATAATGTCCTTAGTGGTGTATCTATTTAAAAAGACTAATTCCATCTTTTGTTTAAGTTCTTTGATCATATTTTGTTCTAAATTCTGCATTAGATCAGATATTTTATCAGATGTACATGAGTTAATTATTTGAATATTGTCATCTCTCATATCTGAAAAAATTTGATCCCTGAAATCAAAAATATCTTCCATATTGAAAGTGATATACCTGCAGCTACTACTAAGTGAAGGAAAAAAACTATGTGATCTGTGGGGTGACAGTAGAGCGCTGGTATAAAGGAGATACCACACACTTACAAATGAGAAGATCCTTCGTTCTCCTCAGAAATTTAAGTGAAAAAAAGGGGGGAGTTGGGTAAGTGCGCTGAAAAAGCTAAAGGTATCAGAACAAAGTATATTTTTATACCTTAATTACCGATATATATATTATAATAGTGAATGGAAATTAATTAATAAAACTTAATTTTTTAATGAAATAAACCAATTGTTAATAAAGGTGTTTCTTAAGAGTGAATTTAAACTTTGTGTAAGTGATATAGAAAAGTAACTGAAATTGTTGCTAACGAGGTGATGTGAAAATTAACTAAAATTGTTGCTAATAAAATAATGTGAAAAAAAAAAAAAAAAAAAAAAAATGTGTCATAAACAGTGTTTATGTCATAAACAGGGGTTTTGTATCCTTATTAATTTCGATTTTTTCCACTTTACTACTATGACTGCAGGCTTTGCATGTATAGCAGGGAAAAAATCCCATGATATCTTTGCCTGTTAGATCTTTTTGTTTATGAATAATTTTCTTTGTTTTTTTCAATTCACTAGGGGCTAGGAGTGTCTTTAAATTGGCAACTTTTTTAAATATAAATACGGGGTTATTGGAGATTTTGTCACCTAATATATCATCTTCCTTAAGGAGATGCCAGTGTTTTTTTATTGCTTTTTTTATGATATTTTGATCAATACTGTAATCTGTTATAAACGGAATTTTTATTTTATCGGTATTGTTTTCCATTGGTCTTTCCTTGTATATTAATAGGGACTCTCTATCCGTATTTTTTGCTCTATCTTTAGCTTTCTCTGTGATATCTTTTTGATAACCCCTAATTTTAAACCTTTCTAAAAGGATCTCAGACTGCTGTTCAAAGTCTGCTATCCTAGAGCAGTTCTTCCTAATACGTAGATATTGCCCTATTGGGATACTCTTTTTCCATACGTCTAGGTGGCAGCTATTTGCGTGTATGTAATTGCTGCAGTCAACTAGAAAATATAACTCTGTGTGATATTACAATCTATTACGGAACTTACATAAGAGACTTTTGAGACTACCTCCGTGTGGTATTACTATCTATTACGGAACTTACATAGAGACTTTTTTATGATCCACATATAAAATTTAAGGCGATACAAAAATAACTAAGTCTGGATAAAAGAATCTATCACACCAAAAGCTATTACGAGAGTTAACTACTGTGCCTATATGACATATAGTTTTTATTATTTGCTGTTCATCACATAGATTGTTTTATAGAAGTCTTTTAGATTTTTATGATTTTTATGACTCTAGAGCAACTTTAGGCTGTGCAATTGGGGAGACGTCCCCTATATAATTGTTATATGTAATATTTTTAATCAAAAATAAATTTGTAAGATTCCTAACATCTGTGTGCATTTACTATATAAGGGTTATCTGTTAGGTCCTTTGGATCCTGCTAACTTTTAGTCTGGACCAATAAATATATATTCTCAATATTGCTATTGGTACTACATTTTCTACCTAGTCTCCAAGTATTGTATTATCCTAAATATAGGATATTTCCAAACATAATAAATTCCAAACACTGTTTATGACACTTTTTTTTTTTTTTTTTTTTTCACATTATTTTATTAGCAACAATTTTAGTTAATTTTCACATCACCTCGTTAGCAACAATTTCAGTTACTTTTCTATATCACTTACACAAAGTTTAAATTCACTCTTAAGAAACACCTTTATTAACAATTGGTTTATTTCATTAAAAAATTAAGTTTTATTAATTAATTTCCATTCACTATTATAATATATATATCGGTAATTAAGGTATAAAAATATACTTTGTTCTGATACCTTTAGCTTTTTCAGCGCACTTACCCAACTCCCCCCTTTTTTTCACTTAAATTTCTGAGGAGAACGAAGGATCTTCTCATTTGTAAGTGTGTGGTATCTCCTTTATACCAGCGCTCTACTGTCACCCCACAGATCACATAGTTTTTTTCCTTCACTTAGTAGTAGCTGCAGGTATATCACTTTCAATATGGAAGATATTTTTGATTTCAGGGATCAAATTTTTTCAGATATGAGAGATGACAATATTCAAATAATTAACTCATGTACATCTGATAAAATATCTGATCTAATGCAGAATTTAGAACAAAATATGATCAAAGAACTTAAACAAAAGATGGAATTAGTCTTTTTAAATAGATACACCACTAAGGACATTATCCCAAGAGGGCTTCGCCTTAATAAAAATTGTACATTTCCACTTTCAGACATATTACAGACTGAGTGGACTGACACTTTAAAGAAAGCATCAAACACTTTAATAGATATCCTAAAAAGATCCAGGAAGGAAACTCTAATCACCATAGAGAAAAATATTTTGGAAATTAAAGATAAACTGAAAGATAAAAAAAGTAGTAATGAATTCAAAGAAAGACAAAAAGTAATTATTGACAAACTAGCAAATTTAAATAAGGACCTTCTAAGATCAAAATGGGGAAAAATGGAAAGGGACATAAATGACAATATGCAAATGAATAGAGAGGAAAATATGAATGAAACCCCCTTAAGACACAATAACCAAGATGTGAGACGAGAAAATAATCACATGAATAGAACTATAAGAGACCCCCAAACACAATACTACAGTAATTCTGAAAATAACAGAAATTTTTATCCCTATAATGACTATCACAATTCTGAGAGGTATCATAGTAATAATCGTAACTTTCAATATAACAATAATGAACATAATGTTCAATATAATAGACCAAGATACAACAATAATGATTACAATGCTCAATATGATAGACCAAGATACCCGAGGTATCAAAATAGAGATCATTTCTACTCAGAATTTAGACATAACATGCACAGACAGAATCCAGACAGAAGTCATCAAAATAGCCATAATAATTGGGAATACCCAAGAAGGACTAACAGATGGATAGAAAGACAGAATGATAATTGGAAGGTCCCGACATATAATCGATTTGAAACACTTAGAGACCATAGAACCCAAGAGGGGGAACAACAAAAAAATGATGAACAAGTTTTTTTAGAGAGAAGCCCTTTAGGGGAGGGCCACTCAAGAGATTTGATAAGACAAGAAAACGAATCAAATACCAGGAGAAAAAGAAATCTAGAGGAAAGAGAGGAGGAGGAGCTTCTAAACGAGGCAAAAAGGTGGAGATAGAGGCCAAACATGGGATTTTTAATTTAAGTAGTATCAAACTAAAAACAGAAGAAGAAAAAGTTCTAAGTTTAGGTCTATCTTTTGCCCCAACTAAAAGATTAAACAAATTTAATACACATATTCACATCAAAAAGTTTGTGAGGAACCTAACAATAAAAAGATTTTTTCTCAAATGTCCCATTGAAAGACAAATAACTAACAGACCAGCTCTAGACAACATTCAGCATACAGATTTTAAGGTTAAATCAAAATTCAACCCAGTACAGGCAAAGGGAAACTACCTTGACACATTTGAAAAATTGGTATGCAAAGATATACAAAGATCAAATCTCCAAAAGAAAAAGAAATATAATTTAAACGCCAAAGAAAAAGGAATAATTGAAAACCTTAAAAAAAACAGTGATATAACCATCAAACCCGCGGATAAGGGCGGAGGAATTGTGCTTATGGATACTAGTAAATACATAAAAGAGGCAGATAGACTTTTAAACGATACCAAGACTTACAAAAAACTAGATTTCAATCCAACTGAAAAATTCAATAAAACATTAAATAAAATTCTTAAAGAGGGCAGTGTATCGGGGATACTGAATAACAAAGAACTTGAATTTTTAACACCTAAATATCCCCGTATACCCATATTCTACTTCCTGCCAAAAATCCATAAATGTTTGGTCAACCCTCCAGGGAGACCAATCATTTCTGGAATAGAATCACTTTCGGCTAATTTATCCAAATATGTTGACAATTTCCTGCAAAAACATGTAAAGAATTTAAAGTCATACCTTAAAGACTCCACACAAGTATTAAATACACTTAAATCCATTAATTGGGAAGAAGGGATGTACCTGGTAACATGTGACGTTACATCGCTATATACAGTGATTAACCATTCAAAGGGCATTAAAGCCGTAGATATGTTTCTCAGCTCTGATCCACTAATGACAGACCAACATAGGTCTTTTATTCTAAAAAGTATCAAATATATATTAGAAAATAATTACTTCTCCTTTAACGAGAAATTTTATCTCCAAGTAGAGGGCACGGCTATGGGCACAAGGTTTGCACCTAGCTATGCCAATTTGTTTATGGGTGCATGGGAATCCCAGTTCTTTGATAGCTATGGTGCAAACCTTGTGCTCTATAAAAGGTACATTGATGACCTGCTGATAGTATGGAGGGGGACAGAACAAGAATTGGAAATTATGTTTAAAGAAATGAATAACAACACTTGGGGTCTAAACTTCACATATAACTACAGTAAAGATTCAATAGTATTTTTAGATCTAGAGATTATGAGGGTGGAAAACAATTTGGAAACAAAGACTCATTTTAAAAAAGTTGACTGCAGCAATTACATACACGCAAATAGCTGCCACCTAGACGTATGGAAAAAGAGTATCCCAATAGGGCAATATCTACGTATTAGGAAGAACTGCTCTAGGATAGCAGACTTTGAACAGCAGTCTGAGATCCTTTTAGAAAGGTTTAAAATTAGGGGTTATCAAAAAGATATCACAGAGAAAGCTAAAGATAGAGCAAAAAATACGGATAGAGAGTCCCTATTAATATACAAGGAAAGACCAATGGAAAACAATACCGATAAAATAAAAATTCCGTTTATAACAGATTACAGTATTGATCAAAATATCATAAAAAAAGCAATAAAAAAACACTGGCATCTCCTTAAGGAAGATGATATATTAGGTGACAAAATCTCCAATAACCCCGTATTTATATTTAAAAAAGTTGCCAATTTAAAGACACTCCTAGCCCCTAGTGAATTGAAAAAAACAAAGAAAATTATTCATAAACAAAAAGATCTAACAGGCAAAGATATCATGGGATTTTTTCCCTGCTATACATGCAAAGCCTGCAGTCATAGTAGTAAAGTGGAAAAAATCGAAATTAATAAGGATACAAAACCCCTCATTATTCAGGATATCATAAGATGTACCAATAAAAATATAATCTACATCTTAAAGTGCTCCTGCAACCTTTTTTACTTTGGAGAAACTACAAGAATGGTAAGGGATCGCATAAGAGAACACATTGGTAATATAAAAAATGGTAAGGAGGATACCCACTTATACAAACACTTTAAAATAGTTCACAAAGGAAATACTAAACACTTAAAATACTGGGCCATAAAGAAAGTACATAAACATTGGAGAGGTGGCAACCTAGAGAAGAAATTGCTGATAAAGGAAGCCGAAATGATCTATAAATACGATACTCTACATCCTAAAGGCCTGAACTCTGAATTAGATCTCTCACCTTTCCTTTTTGAATTATAATAGTGCTAACATAAAATGTGTCAAATCAACTCCAATTCAGTACACAAACCCTAACTTATAACAGTAGCAATCTGAGAATATGTAACTATACCTTTTGCAAAGCAGATGTAAATATTACAAGTAAAACATGTTTATAAACAGCCGTTACATCCTTATAGGAGGGACAATGTTAATTACAATGGATTAAAATCTGTTTTTTATAATATATAATGTAAGTAAATATATGATATAGAACATATAGTAAGAACAATAACTAGTATTTGCTGGCCTGCAAAATATCATTTGATATTTAGAATAATAGGAAACTAAATAAGAAAAATGAATCAAACATCAGAAAAGATCCACAGAGTTAAAAAAGTTAAAAAGTCTTCTTTGGAATTTAAACACTTCCACCTTAAGCCTTTGAACATGGACAAGGAATACGATACCTGTATGAGAAAAAACCTGCAATTCCACCTTTACAAAAAAAGTATCTGAAAAGGACCAATCAGAATTATCCACAGCCTATTTAAGAACACCTTTGCCAGTCACCTGCATCTTGATAAAGCTCCCTGGTGAGTGAAACGCGTCGATCTAAGTGACTGTGCCTACTACAGATAAGGACACCTGAATCTCAAATCAACTTTTAACGAACATTTGAGGTAACCCGGGTTATTCTATTACGTCCTGAATTATCAATACCGGAGTCTAAATATCCCTGCGTGCATTGGCACTAGGTGCAGGGTGTAATTTCATCTGACTCACAAAGAAATTATTTCCCAAATCCTATTTGGATAAAATATACACTTAAGCTGGGAGTCTCTTCTTCCTTTTTTTGACAACCGGAAGATTTACCGGTGACGTCAGACGCCAAGATCCATGCGGCGCACTGACTCGGCTGAGAAATAGCCGGCGGACACAAGCTCCAGAAGCTCCTCCAGGACTTAAAGAAAGTAAGCTTTTAAATTTGTCTTAACCACATCTGAAGGGAGAATACAATTACCCCTAGAAAATATAACTCTGTGTGATATTACAATCTATTACGGAACTTACATAAGAGACTTTTGAGACTACCTCTGTGTGGTATTACTATCTATTACGGAACTTACATAGAGACTTTTTTATGATCCACATATAAAATTTAAGGCGATACAAAAATAACTAAGTCTGGATAAAAGAATCTATCACACCAAAAGCTATTACGAGAGTTAACTACTGTGCCTATATGACATATAGTTTTTATTATTTGCTGTTCATCACATAGATTGTTTTATAGAAGTCTTTTAGATTTTTATGATTTTTATGACTCTAGAGCAACTTTAGGCTGTGCAATTGGGGAGACGTCCCCTATATAATTGTTATATGTAATATTTTTAATCAAAAATAAATTTGTAAGATTCCTAACATCTGTGTGCATTTACTATATAAGGGTTATCTGTTAGGTCCTTTGGATCCTGCTAACTTTTAGTCTGGACCAATAAATATATATTCTCAATATTGCTATTGGTACTACATTTTCTACCTAGTCTCCAAGTATTGTATTATCCTAAATATAGGATATTTCCAAACATAATAAATTCCAAACACTGTTTATGACACATTTTTTTTTTTTTTTTTTTCACATTATTTTATTAGCAACAATTTTAGTTAATTTTCACATCACCTCGTTAGCAACAATTTCAGTTACTTTTCTATATCACTTACACAAAGTTTAAATTCACTCTTAAGAAACACCTTTATTAACAATTGGTTTATTTCATTAAAAAATTAAGTTTTATTAATTAATTTCCATTCACTATTATAATATATATATCGGTAATTAAGGTATAAAAATATACTTTGTTCTGATACCTTTAGCTTTTTCAGCGCACTTACCCAACTCCCCCCTTTTTTTCACTTAAATTTCTGAGGAGAACGAAGGATCTTCTCATTTGTAAGTGTGTGGTATCTCCTTTATACCAGCGCTCTACTGTCACCCCACGAAACACTTTCTAAGTCTACACCTAACACCCTAACATGAACCCTGAGTCTAAACACCCCTAATCTTACACTTATTAACCCCTAATCTGCCGCCCCGCTATCGCTGACACCTGCTTTATATTATTAACCCCTAATCTGCCGCTCTGGACACAACCGCAACCTACATTATAGCTATGAACCCCTAATCTGCTGTCCCTAACATCGCCGACACCTATATTATATTTATTAACCCCTAATCTGTCCCCCCCCAATGTCACCGCCACCTACCTACACTTATTAACCCCTAATCTGCCGACCGGACATCGCAGTCACTATAATAAATGTATTAACCCCTAAACCGCCGCACTCCCGCCTCGCAAACACTATAATAAATTTTATTAACCCCTAATCTGCCCTCCCTAACATCGCCACCACCTACCTACAATTATTAACCCCTAATCTCCAGTCCCCAACGTCGCCGCTTCTATAATAAAGTTATTAATCCCTAGACCTAAGTTTAACCCTAACACCCCCCTAATTTAAATATAATTTAAATAAAACGAACTAAAATTACTATAATTAAATAAATGAATCATATTTAAAACTAAATACTTACCTATAAAATAAACCCTAATATAGCTACAATATAACTAATAGTTACATCGTAGCTATTTTAGGATTTATATTTATTTTACAGGCAACTTTGTATTTATTTTAACTAGGTACAATAGCTATTAAATAGTTAATAACTATTTAATAGCTACCTAGTTAAAATAATTACAAAATTACCTAAAATCCTAACCTAAGTTACAAATACAGCTAACACTACACTATCAATAAATTAATTAAATAAATTAACTACAATTATCTAAACTAAAATACAATTAAATAAACTAAACTATAATACAAAAAAAAAACACTAAATTTCAAAAAATAAAAAAATATTACAAGAATTTTAATCTAATTACACCTAATCTAAGGCCACTAATAAAATAAAAAAGCCCCCCAAAATAATAAAATACCCTACCCTAAACTAAATTACAAAGTAATCAGCTCTTTTACCATCCCTTAAAAGGGCTTTTTGCGGGGCATTGCCCCAAATAATCAGCTCTTTTACCTGTAAAAACAATACAATACCCCCCAACATCACAACCCACCACCCACACACCCCTACTCTAAAACCCACCCAATCCCCCTTAAAAAAAAAAACTAACACTACCCCCTGAAGATCACCCTACCTTGAGCCGTCTTCAACCAGACGGCCACCGATGGGACAGAAGAGGACATCCGGACTGGCAGAAGTCTTCATCCTATCCGGGCAGAAGAGGACATCCTGACTGGAAGACATCTTCATACAGACAGCATCTTCTATCTTCATCCTTCCGGAGCGGAGCCATCTTCTATCCAGCCGACGCAGAGCCATCCTCTTCTTCCGATGTCCTAACGCAGAATGAAGGTTCCTTTAAATGACGTCATCCAAGATGGAGTCCCTCGAATTCCGATAGGCTGTTAGGATTCTATCAGCCAATCGGAATTAAGGTAGGAAAAATCCGATTGGTTGATTTAATCAGCCAATCGGATTGAAGTTCAATCCGATTGGCTGATTGGATGAGCCAATAGAATGCGAGGTCAACCGCATAAAAGGGGACCCAAGGTATATTTGCAACTTACTATGCATATGGCTCTGCTGAAAAAGAAAGTTAGTAGATCACATGTACAGGACAAGTATTACTCCAAAAACTGTAGAGCGGGGCTGAGTGTTGTATTAATTATATCTATCACATGGTAGGTGGAAGCACCCATTTCTAACCTTCTTTAAAAACAATGGACTCCTCTAGAGCCCATATGGATGAAAAGAACTAGTCAGCAGACCTAAAGGAACCCTGGAAATGCAAAGAGGATGGGGTTATCTGCGTATCTACCCGTCACCCCAGGGAGACAAAGGATATGACCCGAAGGAAGGGGAAAAGGGAGTGGGAAATGACCCACCCAGACAAGCTGGGCGGGAGCGGGAAGGTGAGGGGAAACTTTGATAATCACCAGAATTAAAACTATTCAGTATAACCAGCACATACAATAGCACTATGTCTGTTGACAATGGGTAGAGCAGGTCATACAAGTAGTTAGGGCGACAGGGAGTAAAAACCAATATTTAACAGTATCTTGTGAGCTAAAAAGGAGATAAGTTAACTAAACTGAACCCTCCCCTTTGGATCAGAGCTCCAAAGACACCTCAACCTATAATGTAGCTAAAAGCACTTAACTGGTAGCGGCCTAAGCATGATTATAGCCGACCAGGGGGGCCATAAGATCACAACAGTAAAGTACTGATGTGTAATTAGTGGGTCAGACCCTAAGGGCCACCGGATTAGGTAAGGGGGTTGAATATTATCTAGGACCAGAAGGTGGTGTGGGGGCAGAATACTGAGAGTGCGTGCTAGATATTATCAATTATGCAATACTCATAAGACATAAGCAGATATAGGGAGAGTCTTTGGGGGGCAATTCAGGAACCTCTTTCTAATGAGCAACTATATAAATATATATATAAAAAAAAAACCTGCAAAGAAAAATAGATGTTATCAGACAGACACTAAAATTGCACTCCACTTTGGGCTCAAAGCTCAAAGATAATTATGCTGATGCAGCAGCCTTAGACACAAAGTAAAGGTAGCAGTTCAGTGTGTGGGACTAGGTTAGAGAGTCTGTATAAGCAGCAAAAAGGAAAAAAGAACAATAGTTGGTCTGTTATTGGCAGTGTTCATAGTCCTGCACGTAAAAGCCAACTGGCAAAAGACAAATGCCCTAAGGGGCTCTGCCCTGGATACTGTAGTAATAATAGCGGATAAGTCTCCTAAATCCTCTCTGGAAATGACTGGTGCAATTCCTCTGTACTGAGCGTATCCTACAGTACTAGCTATACCTGTAATCTAGGGAGTATAGACTTGTATACTGCTCCCCCAAGCCCTGGCAGGAGAATTAGTAGCCCCAGTGTATGCACGTAAACTTTTATACCTGAAAGTCTCTAAGCAGCAAGCTGACAAGTGTTGTGGACTTAAAATTACTCTCACCAGTCCACGTGGGCACTCAGAGCTGAAGGGGACCTGAGATGATCCGTGGGTACTCACTTAGGGTCAAAGGGCCTCCTGGCCTCCCACCGCCGTATTCTAAAGTCCCCTCAGGCAATCAGAGCCAGATAAAGGGAGTCGCAGGGCTCCGTTGATGTCGTGCTGCATGGGCCTCTGAGTCCGGATGGTCTTTGTAATGGGCTGATGGATAGGCCCAAGATGGCCGTTATTCGTGCCCTTTTCAATCTCCTCGTGAAGTCGGCAGATGACCCCCTGTCTTTGGGGTAAAGTTAGAATCCCGAACCCGGGTACCTTCTTATGGCTTCTGGGTGAGGTGTCCGCCTCTTCTCCTCTTCAAGATCGGCTCTTGGGTAGTCGCGAGGCTCTGTAAGGCCTCCGAGTCACTTTGAATGTGGCTCTCTCTCCCACATGGGTCTCAATCATAGGCTTCTCTTAGGGGAGATGTTAAGTTCTCTATGGTCTCGGCTGGCACCGATCGGCAGGTAAGAGCTCCGGAGAGGATCCCCGGCCCTCCGGAGCAAGATGTAATGTGCAGCTGGATGTGATGTGGGTTCAATAGTGGCAGGGTAAATCCAGGGTAAATCCAGGAGCTCCAGGGTTACAGATCACTGCACTCCGGTGAAGTCTGGTAAGGGATATAGCCTTCCTCTCGACCGCAGACCTCTGTTAGGATGGGTTGTTCAGCCTCCGGAGAGGAGCCCCGACCCTCCGGAGAGCAAGCCCCCTGCTGTTGCTTTCGATGTCGCCCTGGGCTGGCAGTCAAGGTGGGGGCTGCGTATAAAGTTCTCACTCAAACCTTGAATTAACTCTCAATTGTGCACAAGCACAAGTGCAGATTATTAGAAAGAGAAAAGTATAATTTTCACTACTTTATCTGCTCTTTATTCAGATTTGAGTATTTACTTAGGCAGAGCTACTAACACACACGTCCTGCTTCATCAGTGGCTAGCTCCGCCCCCCCAAGACTCATTTTTATACATTCTTCCATAAATATATATTGACATAACTTACAAAAAAAATTCTCAATGAGAAAATTGCATATAAGAGACGTTTAAAAAAATAACATGGTATATTTTAATATTGCATTGTCTTAAGTGCTTTACAAGCATTAATATTAATTGTATGAATTTATGACAGGTTTACAATTTACAGTTTCATATAATTTTCTATAATTTCCTATCGCCTAGATTTAGAGTTTTGCGGCCAAAGGGGTGCGTTAGCTACGCGTGCTTTTTTCTGGCCGCACCTTTTAAATACCTCTGGTATTGAGAGTTCACAGAATGGCTGTGCTAGACTCCAAAAAAGGAGCGTAGAGCATATTTACCGCAACTTCAACTCTCGATACCAGTGGTGCTTCAAAAACGTGCTCGTGCACGATTCCCCCATAGAAAACAATGGGGCTGTTTGAGCTGAAAAAAAACCTAACACCTGCAAAAAAGCCGCGTTCAGCTCCTAACGCAGCCCCATTGTTTGCTATGGGGAAACACTTCCTACGTCTGCACCTAACACTCTAACATGTACCCCGAGTCTAAACACCCCTAACCTTACACTTATTAACCCCTAATCTGCTGACCCCGCTATCGCTGACCCCTGCATATTATTATTAACCCCTAATCTGCCGCTCCGTAAACCGCCGCTACTTACATTATCCCTATGTACCCCTAATCTGCTGCCCCTAACACCGCCGACCCCTATATTATATTTATTAACCCCTAATCTGCCCCCCACAACGTCGCCTCCACCTGCCTACACTTATTAACCCCTAATCTGCCGAGCGGACCGCACCGCTATTATAATAAAGTTATTAACCCCTAATCCGCCTCACTCCCGCCTCAATAACCCTATAATAAATAGTATTAACCCCTAATCTGCCCTCCCTAACATCGCCGACACCTAACTTCAAACATTAACCCCTAATCTGCCGACTGGAGCTCACCGCTATTCTAATAAATGTATTAACCCCTAAAGCTAAGTCTAAACCTAACACTAACACCCCCCTAAGTTAAATATAATTTAAATCTAACGAAATAAATTAACTCTTATTAAATAAATTATTCCTATTTAAAGCTAAATACTTACCTGTAAAATAAACCCTAATATAGCTACAATATAAATTATAATTATATTATAGCTATTTTAGGATTAATATTTATTTTACAGGCAACTTTGTAATTATATTAACCAGGTACAATAGCTATTAAATAGTTAAGAACTATTTAATAGTTACCTAGTTAAAATAATTACAAAATTACCTGTAAAATAAATCCTAACCTAAGTTACAATTAAACCTAACACTACACTATCAATAAATTAATTAAATACAATACCTACAATTATCTACAATTAAACCTAACACTACACTATCAATAAATTAATTAAATAAAATATCTACAAATAACTACAATTAAATAAACTAAAGTTACAAAAAATAAAAAAAATATTTACAAACATTAGAAAAAAATTACAACAATTTTAAACTAATTACACCTACTCTAAGCCCCCTAATAAAATAACAAAGCCCCCCAAAATAAAAAAATGCCCTACCCTATTCTAAATTACAAAAGTTCAAAGCTCTTTTACCTTACCAGCCCTGAACAGGGCCCTTTGCAGGGCATGCCCCAAAGAATTCAGCTCTTTTGCCTGTAAAAAAAAACATACAATACCCCCCCCAACATTACAACCCACCACCCACATACCCCTAATCTAACCCAAACCCCCCTTAAATAAACCTGACACTAAGCCCCTGAAGATCTTCCTACCTTGTCTTCACCTTGCCGGGTATCATACCGATCCGTCCTGGCTCCAAAATCTTCATCCAAGCCCAAGCGGGGGCTAGACATCCATCATCCGGTGGCTGAAGAGGTCCAGAAGAGGCTCCAAAGTCTTCATCCTATCCGGGAAGAAGAGGCGATCCGGACCGGCAACCATCTTGATCCAAGCGGCATCTTCTATCTTCATCCGATGAGGACCGGCTCCATCTTGAAGACCTCCACCGCGGACCCATCGTCTTCTTCCGACGACTTCCCGACGAATGACGGTTCCTTTAAGGGACGTCATCCAAGATGGCGTCCCTCGAATTCCGATTGGCTGATAGGATTCTATCAGCCAATCGGAATTAAGGTAGGAAAATTCTGATTGGCTGATGGAATCAGCCAATCAGATTCAAGTTCAATCCGATTGGCTGATCCGATCAGCCAATCAGATTGAGCTTGCATTCTATTGGCTGATCGGAACAGCCAATAGAATGCGAGCTCAATCTGATTGGCTGATTGAATCAGCCAATCGAATTGAACTTGATTCTGATTGGCTGATTCCATCAGCCAATCAGAATTTTGCTACCTTAATTCCGATTGGCTGATAGAATCCTATCAGCCAATCGGAATTCGAGGGACGCCATCTTGGATGACGTCCCTTAAAGGAACCGTCATTCGTCGGGAAGTCGTCGGAAGAAGGAGATGGGTCTGCGGTGGAGGTCTTCAAGATGGAGCCGGTCCTCATCGGATGAAGATAGAAGATGCCGCTTGGATCAAGATGGTTGCCGGTCCGGATCGCCTCTTCTTCCTGGATTGGATGAAGACTTTGGAGCCTCTTCTGGACCTCTTCAGCCGCCGGATGATGGATGTCTAGCCCCCGCTTGGGCTTGGATGAAGATTTTGGAGCCAGGACGGATCGGTGTGATACCCGGCGAGGTGAATACAAGGTAGGAAGATCTTCAGGGGCTTAGTGTTAGGTTTATTTAAGGGGGGTTTGGGTTAGATTAGGGGTATGTGGGTTGTGGGTTGTAATGTTGGGGGGGGTATTGTATTTTTTTTTTACAGGTGGAGGCGACGTTGAGGGGGGCAGATTAGGGGTTAATAAATATAATATAGGGGTCGGCGGTGTTAGGGGCAGCAGATTAGGGGTACATAGCTATAATGTAGCTGGCGGTGGCGTGCGGACGGCAGATTAGGGGTTAATAAGTGTAGGTAGCTGGCGGCGACGTTGTGGGGGCAGATTAGGGGTAATAATAAATATAATATAGGGGTCGGCGGTGTTAGGGGCAGCAGATTAGGGGTACATAGGGATAACGTAGGTGGCGGCAGTGTACGGAGTGGAAGATTAGGGGTTAAAAAATTTAAATATAGTGGGGGCGATGTGGGGGGACCTGGGTTTAGGGGTACATAGGTAGTTTATGGGTGTTAGTGTACTTTAGAGCACAGTAGTTAAGAGCTTTATAAACCGGCGTTAGCCCAGAAAGCTCTTAACTACTGACTTTTTTCTGCGGCTGGAGTTTTGTCGTTAAATTTCTAACGCTCACTTCAGCCACGACTCTAAATACCGGAGTTAGAAAGACCCCATTGAAAAGATAGGATACGCAATTGGCGTAAGGGGATCTGCGGTATGGAAAAGTCGCGGCTGGAAAGTGAGCGTTAGACCCTTTCCTGACTGACTCCAAATACCGGCGGTAGCCTAAAACCAACGTTAGGAGCCTCTAACGCTGGTTTTCACAGCTACCGCCAAACTCTAAATCTAGGCCTAAATGTCCAAAAAGCAAATATAAATATTTTTTCTGACATTTGTATTTAGTAAGTGTACAGATCTAATAGTGTAATTTGAGCTACATTTTTATATTTTAATAAACCATCTTCCTTATTAATATGAGAATAGAGTGTGAAAAATCATTAACATTGAAAAAAACCATATGAAAAGATAAGATATACTGTTAAAGGGACAGGAACCCCAACATTTTATTTCATGATTTGGTTAGAACATTCAATTTTAAACAACGTTCCAATTGACTTTTATTATCAAATTTGCTTCAGGAACAGCATTGCACTACTGGCAGTTAGCTGAACACATAGTTAGCCAATCACAATAGACAAATGTATGCAGGCACCAATCAGCAGCTAGCTCCCACTATGTGCATATTCTTTTCCAGCAAGAAATACCTAGGGAACAAAGCACATTTGAAAATTGACAAGTGAATTTAAAAGTGTCTTAAAATTACATGTTCTATATGAATCAATACTTTAATATTGACTTTTCTATCCTTTAAAAGCAGATAAAAACAGTTAAATTCTGTTAGTACACAGAACTGGTGAAGTTAACATGGTGCAAAGCTATTAGAAAGCAACATGTTTACTGAATATCGCAGTGGTATTTAAATTGATTGGAATGACCTTGAATTTGAAATCCTAACAAAGAACTATACAAGACACTTTTTACTGCTCTTCTAATGGATTAGAATAACTCCTAAAATCAGCTTGCAAATCCTCTCTTACCATTAATAAAAGTAGATCATGCATGTGGTAATCTATTTCATGGATGTTTCTGAGCAATTTATAATCTCAGAAAATTACTAAATTGTAGGACATAAATCTAAACACAGCCTGCTGTTTTCCTGTCCTTTTTGTTAAATCTAATTGACTTATGTAATAAGGACTGACAAACATATTCAACTCTTTGGCCTTTTGAAGCATGCTTGAGAAGCTAATTGTGCTGCACTTAGGAAGAGCATCACTTTGCATGCTGTCAATGTACAATGACAACAGTTGTACAGAAAATTGATTCTTGACTATGATTCTTTTGTGATTTCTGGGCAGAATGAAAAAAGATTTTCTGTCAAACTTTGAGAATGATAGTTGATGGGAACATTGTAATAACAAAGTACAGGTTTTCCATTTTTATTTAGAATCTAAAGTAGATAAGGAAAAAAAATCCAAATGGCAATTCTGCATGAAGTGAATGATTCCAAGACAAATTTAACATTTTTAGCTGCAGAACCCATCAGACTTCATAAGAATGTGATTGTTTTAAACTGGCAGTTAAACAGTATCATACATAAAGGTCACTCCAGAATTTTTACTGGTTAAAAAAAATAGATAATCCCTTTATTAGCAATTCCCTAGTTCTGCATAAAGAACAGTTACATTAATATACTGTAGTTGTTACCTCTGTGATTACCTTGTATCTAAGCCTTTGCAAACTGGCCCCTTATTTCAGTTTTTCTGACAGACTTGCATTTTAGCCAATCAGTGCTGACTCCTAGGTAACTCCACAGGAACACAAGAACTGTCAGGCCTACTTACACAAAATAGGGGTGAGAGTATATATTCCTAGAGGTACCCCACTTTTGAGGATAAAAGTGGGGTACCTCTAAGCATGGCCACTACCAATTCCCCTAATGCTTATCGGATCCTGGTGCCTGTTTCCCTCACCTTCCACAAGAACTCTGCTCACACACAGGCCTTTGTTGATTCAGGGGACGCTGGAAATGTTCTTGATCACTGTTTCATGATTCAGGCAGGTTTGTCTCTTCTTCAGAAAAAACAATGTCTAAAAATACCCACACTGGATGGCACACCCCTAGGATCAGGTTTAATCCATTTTGAATTAGCACCCCTTACTTTGACTGTGGGGTTCTTGCACTCCGAACTCTTACAAGTTCATGTCATCCATTCTCCTGCACATATCTGTAGGAGCAGAGAGCAGAAAGAGGCGCCTTATGGGACAGTATCGTGGTGTCGCTAAAAAGCAGGTAGAGGCAGACAGCACACACAGATGGAAAAATACTCACAAGTGAGGCGGCATAAACGTATGCCAAACTAGACAGGACGGAACCTTAGTCGCCCGCCAGACGGTCCAATAGGAGGAAGGCTCTAGCGTTCCAGTGGTCCAATCCGCTACGGCGGACAAAAACAGACGTCAGATGCCCACAGCGTCTGTGGGAGGATCAATGGCTTAGAGTCCTTAGTGTAAGTGGCAAAATATCGCTCCACACATAGGATCAGATAGTAGACGGTGAGAGCGGGGTTATCGTAAAAGAAATTTTTATTGATAAAATTGAATTTAAAACTGTTTAAAATACAAAGAAACAGCAACGCGTTTCTCGACCTTCCGGTCGTTTCATCAGGCTGATATTCACTTTGAAAACCCCGCTCTACTTAACATAATGATCATCCAATCACAGCCCGGTCTATTGTCCACACCCATCATCGAACCAATCGTAAATTGTGATTGGTATCTATGGTGACAATCGCACCTGTTCTGTAATCAGAGATGAAGAGTGTAATAGACGATAATACCGGCTGTGATCCGTATACATACATAGCCAAGGAATGACTGTAATGTCGAAATGTAATGAATTCGTATATAATTCTAATAAAAATATCGAGAGATACTGGAAATTAGCAGTTGTTACTATTGTAGAAAAGAGGTGTTTGGCTGAAAGAATGTGACAGAATTGTGTCTGTGTTTCTCCTGTGTAATAGTTACGATGTGTAATAGTTGCAATGACGAAAGGAAGTTTAAAATATCATATGAACCACCATAACATACAGATGCAGTATTATTGTACCATCTGTAAGCTAATGCAATAAAAACTTAATTGTAGGGCATGAGTAAATTAATATTCATAAACCTGTTGGTGATAAAACTACATATTTAAAGGGACCATGTTTTCTAATGAATAATAATGTAATAGCATATTATGTGTTCTAATCAATGGATATAATAATTTATTATTCATATGTGTTGAAGGTGTAATGTATATTGACAATTAAATTTGATAGATAGGTATCTATAGGTATATTATTATAATAGCCTCCACATATTTGAATGGCCTATATGTTCTAACAGATAGATATCAATGTATGGTCATAGATGATTGTGTTTCTAAATCTAAATATGATTAACTTGTAAAGTGTTCATAATAATCAAACCAGTTATATCTAGTTGGTCCGAGACCATGGACGTCTATTCCAATGAGGATAATTGGTTGGTAATAAATAACCTACAACAGAATCAGGCAGAGGGACTATAGAGATGGACCTTTATGAGAAGGCTGCCAAATCGACACATAAATTGAGACCATCAGGGTACATGCTTTTCAGCAGATGGATCCAATAAGTCTCCCTCTATCTGAGCCTAAAAAACCGATTATAAAGATGAGATTTAGGAATGAATTCTATGGGATTGACAGAATAACAATTAAGATCTCCCCTATGTACATCATTACAGTGTCTTGATACACTATGAAGTCTGTAGTTATTCTTCATATTTTGATGGTGTTCGGACCATCTGGTGCTAAGATATCTACAGGTACGCCCTACGTATTGTACCCCACAGACACATGTGAGTAGATAAACTACATAAGAGGAAGCACAAGAAGCACGGCCAATGATGGTATAAGATTTGTGGGTGATACTCGACCTAAAGGTTTTTTGCCGATCACCAATGAAAATACACATCTTACAGCGGGCTCGTCTGCACTTATAAGACCCATGTTGTAAATTGTTCCTATTATTTCCCGGGGAAGGTTGTCTATGTTTGACAATCTTGCTCGGAGCCAACATTGTTTTGAGGGTTGGTGCCCTTCTATAAACTATTCTGGGTTTGTCGTCCAAAGTTCTTTTCAAAATAGGGTCTTTAAGTAATATTTGCCAATGACGTGTGACAATCTCTCTAATTAGATTATGATTAGAGTTGAATTGGGTAATGAACAACGGATCTTTATGAAAGGTACTGTTATTTATTGGTTCTAATCGTGCATTGGACTCAGTAAAATACAATTCTCTATTGTCATTTTTGGCTCTCAAGTAGCCATTTTCGATGATAGAATTAGGGTAATGTTTCTCCCTAAAGCGTTCCTTCAAGGTAAGGCTTTGTGTTTCATAGTCTGCCATAGAACTACAGTTACGGCGCACTCTTTTGAACTGACCATAGGGGACGTTCAATTTCCACGGCTGATAGTGACAGCTCTTAAAGTCGAGGTAGCTATTACAATCTACTGCCTTAAAGTGGGTGGTGCTAGTCACTTGGCCCTCAGTAAAACTAAGATTAAGATCTAAGTACACTATTGATTGCCTCTCAATAGTACTGGTAAACACTAGGCCTCTATTGTTGGTGTTTAGATGTTCAACAAAAGATTCAGCACTGGACGGTTCGCCCCTCCAAATAAAGATAAGGTCATCTATATATCTTCCATAGTATACCAGGTTCGCCCCATATGCTGAATCGTAGATGTAACATTGTTCAAAGGAACCCATAAACAGGTTCGCATAACTAGGGGCGAACCTGGTACCCATGGCCGTACCCTTAGTTTGGATATAGAATTCATCTTGAAAGACAAAGTAGTTATGTCTCAAGATAAAAGCAATAAGATCTAGAAGAAACTCTCGTTGGGTCTGAGGTAAGTATAAATCTTTTTCCAAATATTCGGAAACTGCCTGTAGGCCCATATCATGGGGAATGTTGGAATATAGGGCCTGAACATCACAGGTGACCCAAATCATATCGGATGTAATGCGGTATGATTCCAGTTTTTTAAGCAGATCGGCTGAATCACGAATGTAGGATTCTAGGCCTAAAACATACTTCTGTAGGAAGTAGTCAACATATGATGAGACATTGTCAGTAAGATTGCCGATCCCTGCTATTATAGGTCTTCCAGGGGGGCATGAACGGTTCTTGTGGACCTTAGGAAGGTGGTAGTAAAAGGCCAAATTAGGTTCAGTCGGAATCAGATAATTCTTCTCCTTTTTCAGAAGTATGCCTTTGTCGAAGGCTGATGTTATAATTTGTTTTAATATGGCTTTAAACTCCACAGTGGGGTCTGAGTGTAATTTCTTATAATAAGCAGTATCATGTAGGATTTTCCTGGCTTCCAAAAGGTAGTCAGTACGATCCTGAAGGACCACTCCACCGCCCTTATCGGCCTGTCGTATTACCAGAGTTTTATTGTTTTTAAGGTTGTTCAATGCACGTTTTTCATTGGGGTATAAATTATCTTTCTTGGGGATCTTTGTTGATATTTTCTCAAAATCATCGTTCACTAATTGTCTGAAAATCTCAATGTGTGAATTATTATTGAGCTGAGGCGTAAAATTAGATTTATTTTTGAAAGGTGTATGTATGTAACCATCACATAAATGATCCATTAAGGTCTCTGGGTCAAAAATAGGGATTGTTTCATGTCTAAGCCTATCATCCATGGAATTGGTAAAAATTGGTCTCATTGTGTCATTTTTCAAAGTTTTTTCCGCAAAGTATTTTTGCATGGATAACTTTTGCGTAAAATTGTTTAGGTCAACAAAGAGTGAAAATGTATTATGTTTATTGGTAGGGCAATATGACAGACCTTTACCTAGGACCCGTATCTCGTCGTTTGTCAGGTTATGTGAGGATAGATTATAGATACCCTTTTTTAGGGTCTGTAATCGTGCCTCTTTGCTGGCTGTGCCTCTTCCTCTGTGCCCTCGTTTCCGTGAGGTCTTTTGCCTTTTTGTGGGGCCTTAAGGGAGGTCATCGGTTCTAGGTAACCGGATATGGTTTTCTGTTTCCATGCTGGTGGTCTGGGGCCTGATTCTAAAAAATGTGGAGAATTATTAGATGATGGTCCTGCTTGATCGTAACTTGGACCTGGATTAGAAATAGGAAGGCAAGTTGATTCAGCCCTATAGTGATCATTATTGGTATTCATTTGTGGTCTATTGAAACCGACGACTATTCTCATTATTGGCCCTTGGGCCATCATAAGTATGATGGTCATTCAGGCTGGATGTTTTCCTGTGGGACCCTGAGTCTCGGTTTCCCAAGAAGTGGCCTCTAGATTTGTCATAGTTGTTAGGAGGGTGGTATTCACCATTGTAGTCATGGTGATGATTCCTCAGATCATTTGACCTGATGTTATTAGATGCATCATTTTGAGTGTGAGGTCTAGAATGATGATAGTCATAGGAGTAGTTTCTAGTGCCTGAGTAATCATTATGATACTGTCTGTTGGAGGGATAAGTCCGATTTGGAAATTCCCTTTTATCATGTTGATACATGTGTCTGAAGGAATCTTGATGATAATTATTTCTTCTCTCAAAACCCTCATGAGGTCTAGGAGAATTGTAATGATAGGTATTTCTTCTATCAAAACCTTCATGGTACCTAGGAGAATAGTACCTAGGGTCATTATAGGAATTTCCACCATTATCATTATGATGGTGGGGATTAGAAGCCGAAGGTTTAAAATTATTCCTATTTTGGTGTTGGGCAGTGTTCTTATATCTGTCTTTATTTTTGGAATAATTGACTACTGTCCAATCATAATTCGAATTCTTATGGTCCCCTGTTGTAGGGGTTTTAGGATAGTCTACATTTTGTTGAGTGTCTGAATCCAAACTCAACTGTGGGTAAGTTGGATCAGGCTTCTTATCTTTATTTTTATTATAAGTATATACTTGGTCTTTCTGGTAGTCATCGTCATCTCTCAGTAATTTTATATTTTTAATGGCCATCAGTTCTTTTTGAAAACATTCTGTTTTCTCCAAAACCATAGAATTCAATTCGTCATATAATGTAGAATTTTTAAATTTTTCCAAGCTCATTTGGACAGAGTTAATTTCTTTGGATGCATGTTCAACCAAAGTTTTTCTATGTGAAATCAGAATGTTAATGAAAGTGGTGGAGCAGACGTGCATAGCTTCTTCCCATTTTGTGTTAAGGGCCATATTGTCCTTAAAATAACAGTTTTTATGTAATCTAAGGCCACGTGGTATTTGCTTTTTATCTAGATATTTCTGCAGCATCTCTGCATCTAACCAATGCCTGCATTCAATATTAATTGCATCCTCTAGTTTGGCAAATAATGCATGTATAGATAGATTTTCTGTATTGTTTTCAGCATTTTCTGTTAAGGGGCAGGTTGACTCTATGTGTGATACTAACATAAGTCTTTTGTTCGTCCTTTCGCTAACAGATAACATTGTATTATTAAGTCTTGCTAATACTAGTTAGTGGAATCTAAATCTATTAGATGTGAGTCGACAGTAAATAACAGTCGTGTAGAAGTGAATTTGGAGAAGTAAAAAGTAGTAGAGGTGCTGTAGATGTTCAGTGTAAAACCTATACTATTAGTGAAGAACCTAATATATAGTAGTTAATTCAACCGTGTGTATCACGTGTGATATAGGGTGTAAATAGGAAAATATGAACGCCTATTGATAGTAGGTGTGACCTATATATAAGTGGGATAGTGAAACCTATAGAATAGTGAACAAATCCCTGTAATGAAACACTCGTGTGTGAACTGTCCCATAAGGCGCCTCTTTCTGCTCTCTGCTCCTACAGATATCTGCTATTATCCTACCTTTGGGAGTGCTGCCGTCAGATCGGGTGGCCTGTGGTGTGGTATTACCTTGCCTCCCCCGAGACTGGTTCTGTTTTATGTGCATTGCATCTCATACCTGCGCACCTCAACAAGGACTCAATCCTCGTTTTATTCTCCTGCACAACCTGTTATTATTGGCCTTCCTTGGTTGCGTAAATACAATCTGCAATTTAATTGGACTGAGGGACAATTGGCCTCCTGTGGTAAAACCTGTTTTAATTCTTGTCTGGCTAAGGTTACTTTGTTGCATCGTACCTCTATAGTCACTCTCCAGACCTCTTCTACCCTTCCTTCAGTATATGCAGATTTTGGGGACGTATTAGAAAAAGGGCAGCAGATGTGCTACCGCCTCTTCACCCTTAGAAGTGCAAGATAGACTTGTTTCTTGGAGCTCCACTTCCTAAATGAAGGACTTATCCTCTTTCCAAGGCTGAAACCAAGGCCATGGAGGAGTATATCCAAGAGAATTTAGCCAAAGGCTTTATCCGCCCTTCCTCCTCTCCTGCTGGGGCTGTTTTCTTTTTCGTCAGTAAAAAAGATAGTGGTTTGAGACCATGTATTGACTACAGAAGCCTGAACAAAATCACTTTAAAGAATCATTATCCTATTCCATTGATCACCGAACTGTACGATTCACTCCAAGATGCTTGTTAATTCACGAAACCTGATCTCCGTGGGGCACACAATCTCATTCGGATCTTCCCAGGACATGAATGGAAGACTGCCTTCAACATGAGATCAGGGCACTATGAATATTTGGTAATGCCTTTTGGGTTATGTAATGCCCCTGCTGTCTTTCAAGCTTTTGTTAACAACATCTTCCGTGACCTCCTTAATCATACTGTCATTGTATATTTAGTTGACATCCTATTTTTTTCTAAAACCTTAGAGGATCATAATGAACATGTGAAACAGGTGCTTCTTTGCCTCAGAAACAACTCTCTAGTAGCTAAGTTGGAGAAATGCGAATTCGGCCAAGTCCAGATCCAGTTTCTTGGTTACGTTATTTCCAAAAAGGGTTTTGCCATGGACACAACTAAGCTAGCCGCAGTCCTGGAATGGCATCAACCAACCTCTTTAAAGGAGTTACAGAGGTTCTTGGGTTTATCTAATTATTACCACACATTTATAAAGAACTTCTCCAGAATCGTTGCTCCACTTACTGATCTAACTAAACGAAACAGAGATTGCAAGAATTGGCCTGCAGAAGCTGTGGAAGCTTTCTCTCTCCTGAAAAAGGCCTTTGGTTCTGCACCTGTATTACGCCATCCTGATCCTGAACTGCAATTCACCATAGAGGTTGACGCCTCTGAGATTACTAAATGGCACCATTGGCTAGAGGGCACTATTAGTCCTATTCAGAATCTTACTGATCACAAGAACCTGTCATATTTAGAAACTGCTCATTGACAGGCCAGGTGGGCCTTTTTCTTCTCCCATTTAGACTTCATAATCTCCTATCATCCTGGATCCAAGAACAAAAAAGCTGATGCACTTTCCTGTCAGTTTCCTCAGTCTACTGATTCTTCTGAAACTCCTAATGAGCACATAATTCCTCTCTCCTGTGTTATAGCTAAACTCAATACTTCTCTTCTCAAGAAACTGCAACTTGCTCAATTAAGAAGACCCTCCAAAGCCCCTGTGGATCCTGAGATTTTATTCATACCTCCAAGTTTATGCACTCCTGTGCTATACTGGGCTCATGATTGCAAATTGTCAGGCCATCCTGGCTTAGCAAAAACCCTTAAACTCCTCTTTTGACACGTTTGGTGGTCCAACATGAAGTCTGATTCTCTGGAGTATGTCAAGGCTTGTCAGACCTGTGCTGCTAATAAGACACTTCTATCCTTACCACATGGCTTACATCAACCATTATCCATACCCAAGTAGCCATGGACACACATTGCCAAGGATTTTGTTGCGGATCTCCCTCTTTCTGACCATTACAGTTATTTGGGTTGTGGTGGATCAATTCTCCAAACTTTCTCATTTTATTCCCCTACCCAAGCTGTCTACAGCCCAGGAACTATCAAAACTTTTTCTTTTGCATGTAGTACGACTTCATGGTATACCCGTTAACATTGTCTATGACAGATGACCTCAATTTATCTCTGCCTTTTGGAAGGGTTTTTGTAAATTGATTGGAACCATGGTTTCCCTCTCTTCAGGCTATCATCCCCAAACAAATGGGCAGATGGAGAGAACGAATCAAGATCGTGAAACCTATCTCAGAGCCTATGTCAACTCTCAGCATTCCAATTGGTCTGAGTTGTTGCCCTTAGCTAAACTGGCAAAGAACAGTCACCGGCACTCATCTTTACGGAGTTCTCCATTTCAAGCAGCAGCTGGCTATCAGCCTTGTGTCTTTCCTCTTTCTCCTGAATCTGTAGGGGTTCCTGTTGCTGAACGTTGGTTCTCTGATCTCTCTACTCATTGGCAATGTATAGGCACTCAGTTACGCTTAGCTACCTCCAGATACAAGAAATCTGCTGATCATCATTGTGCTAATATTCGTGCTCTTTCTGTAGGTCATCATGTCTGGGTCTCTACTCAACACGTGCGCTTACGTCAACCCTGTCACCAATTAGGGCCTCAATATATTGGTCCTTATAGAGTCCTTAAAAGTCTTTCATATATCACTCCTCAAGCCCTACATCATGAACAGATATACTCGACCCAGACCTCCTCCTCCTCCACCCTTCATTCATGGTGAACCAGAGTATGAAATTGCTAAGATCCTGGACTCCAGGTATAAACGTAGACAACTTCAATATCTGGTACACTGGAAGGGTTACTCTGTGGCGGATCGTTCCTGGGTCCCTGCCCATGATGTGCATGCTCCTTCCTTGGTCTCCAAATTTCATGTTGCTCACCCCTCCAAGTCGACTTTTGGTTCCCGGAGGTAACCCTTGAGAGAGGGGCTGTGTCATGCTGCTTGCTGCTTCTGTTGCCATGGCCATTGCCATGGACACAGCGGTTGCTGTCATCGTGCAGCAATTTCATCACCGCACGCCACTTCCATTCTGATGACGGCTGGATCACCTGTGGGTCCTTCTTGGCACGGATCGGTGCCTGTATTGTTTGTTCTAATTGCCCAAGTATAGGTTGTTTTACTCTTCCTGGGTGCTATTTTGCGGTTACTTTGCTTGCCTAATTGTTGCTGGACTCTGCTTGTACTGACTACATTCCTGTTTAACCCCTGAACTGCTCATGCCTTGGATTGCCTAATTGTTGCTTGACTCTGCTTGTACTGACTACCTTCCTGTTTAACCCCTGAACTGCAAATGCCTTGGATTGCCTAATTGTTGCTTGACTCTGCTTGTACTGACTACTCTCCTGTTTAACCACTGAACTGCTGATGCCTTGGATTGCCTAATTGTTGCTGGACTATGCTTGAACTGACTACTCTCCTGTTACACCCCTGAACTGCTGATGCATTGGATTGCCTATTGTTGCTGGACTCTGCATGCTTCTTCTTCCAATATCACAGCCACTATATTAAAGTTATTAACCCCTATTCCGCCACTCTCTGACATTGCCGCAACTAAATAAAGCTATTAACCCCTAAACCTCTGGCCTCCCACATCACTACCACTAAATAAACCTATTAACCCCTAAACCGCCAGCCCCCCACATCGCAACAACTTAAATTAAACTATTAACCCCTAAACCTAACCCTACCCCTAAACCTAACCCTAACGTAACCCTAACCCTAAATTTAACATAAATAAAATAGATCTAAATTAAACTTACAATTATTAACTAAATAATACCTATTTAAAACTAAACACAAACTTACCTGTAAAATAAAACCTAAGCTAGCTACAATATAACTAATAGTTATATTGTAGCTAGCTTAGGTTTTATTTTTAATTCACAGGTAAGTTTGTATTTATTTTAAATAGGTAGACTAGTTAGTAAATAGTTATTAACTATTTACTACCTAGTTAAAATAAATACAAACTTACATGTCAAATAAAACCTAAGCTACCTTACACTAAAACCTAAAATTACAAAAAAATCAAAAAACCTACCATTACAAAAACAAACAAACAAAATAAACTACCAAGGACCCTTAAAAGGGCCTTTTGTAGGGCATTGCCCTAAGTTAAATAGCTATTTTGCTACAAACAAAAACACCCCCTAACAGTATACAAACCCCCACCCCCCAAAGTACCAAGGGCCCTTAAAAGGGCCTTTTGGGGGCCCTTAAAATGGCCTTTTGTAGGGCTTTGCCCTAAGTTAAACAGCTCTTTTGCTACAAACAAAAACACCCCATAAAAAAATACATTACACAAAATAACAAACAAATTATCAAAAATAATACAAATTATTCCTATTCTAATACCCATTTAAAAAAATAAATAAAAAAATAAATAAAAACTTAATCTAGAGTAAACTATCAATGGCCCTTAAAAGGGCATTTTTTAGGATATTGCCCTAAAGAAATCAAGCTCTGTTTAGGAAGAAAAATTCAAACACCCACTAACATTACAAACCCCCACCCCCCAAACCCACAAAATAAAAAAAACTATCTAAAAAACCTAAGCTACCCATTGCCATGAAAAGGGCATTTGGATGGGTATGTTTTACATGCCCAAACCCTAAACTAAAAAAAAAAAAAAAACCTGAAAAACCTTTAAAAAAAAAAAAAAACTAACACTAACCCCTGAAGATTCACTTACAGTTTTTGAAGTCCCGCTTGAATGATCTTCATCCCGGCGGATAAATCCGAATATAAGTGGATCTTCGGGGATTAGTTATAGGTTTTTATAAGGTTTTTTTTGGGGTGTTTTTTTTTTAGTTTAGGGTTTGGGCATATAAAAGAGCTAAATGCCCTTTTAAGGGTAATGCCCATCCAAATGCCCTTTTCAGGGCAATAGGTAGATTAGGTTTTTTGTTAGAGTTAGGTTTTTTTATTTTGGGGGTTGGTTGGGTGGTGGGTTTTACTGTTTGGGTTCTTTTTTTTTCACAGGTAAAAGAGCTGTTTAACTTAGGGCAATGCCCTACAAAAGGCCCTTTTAAGGGCCATTGGTAGTTTATTGTAGGTTAGGGTTTTTTATTTATTTTGGGTGGGCTTTTTTATTTTGATAGGGCTATTAGATTAGGTGTAATTCTTTTTTTATTTTTGACTAGTTGGTAAGGCTGCCCAGAGGGAAGTCTACTATGTGTTGTTAGTAAAAAAATAAAAAAATTGAACTACAAAAAAAAAAAAAAATTGAACTACAAAAAAAAAAAAAAAATTTATCAAAAATTTAAAAATTATACCTAATCCCTATGAAAATTAAAAAAGCTCCCTCCCCAAATAAAATCACCCCGTAATCTAATGCTGAACTACCAATAGCCTTTAAAAGGGCTTTTTTAGGGCATTGCCCTAAGTTAAACAGCTCTTTTGCAGTTACAAAAAATTCTATGTCCCCCCTTACAGTAAAATCCACAAACCCAAACAAAATAAATAAACCTAACACTAAAAAAACCTAAACTATCCATTGCCCTGAAAAGGGCATTTGTATAGGCATTCAGCTCTTTTGCTGCCCATCCCTAATCTAAAATAAAATAAAAATAAGTCTAAAACCCCCAAAAAATAAAAATAAAACCTAATTCCTATGAAAATAAAAATGCCCCCAAAATAAAAACACCTCCTAATCTAATGCTAAACTACCAATAGCCCTTAAAATGGATTTTTGTAGGGCATTGCCCTAAGTTAAACAGCTCTTTTGCAGTTACCACAAATTCTAAGTCCCCCCTAACAGTAAAACCCACCACCCACCAAACCCCCCAAAATAAATAAACCTAACACTAAAAAACTTTAAGTATCCATTGACCTGAAAAGTGCATTTGTATGGGCATTGCCCTTAAAAGGGCATTCAGCTCTTTTGCTGCCCATCCCTAATCTAAAAAAAATATGTATATTTAAAAATAAAAACCTAAGTCCAACCTCAAAAAATTTAAAAATTAAACCTAAATTTAAAATAATCTAAAATTTCAGAAAATAAAAAAAAATCTAATATTGCAGAAAAGAAAAAAGCAAAATTATCAAATTTTAAAAAAATATATCTAATCCCTAGGAAAATAAAAAAGCACCCCCCAAAATAAAAACACCCCCTACTCTAAGAATTAACTGCCAGTAGCCCTTAAAAGGGCTTTTTGCAGTGCATTCCACCAAGATAAACAGCTCTTTCTTTCATGTAATTAACAAGAGTCCATGAGCTAGTGACGTATGGGATATACATTCCTACCAGGAGGGGCAAAGTTTCCCAAACCTTAAAATGCCTATAAATACACCCCTCACCACACCCACAAATCAGTTTTACAAACTTTGCCTCCGATGGAGGTGGTGAAGTAAGTTTGTGCTAGATTCTACGTTGATATGCGCTCCGCAGCAAGTTGGAGCCCGGTTTTCCTCTCAGCGTGCAGTGAATGTCAGAGGGATGTGAGGAGAGTATTGCCTATTGAATGCAGTGATCTCCTTCTACGGGGTCTATTTCATAAGGTTCTCTGTTATCGGTCGTAGAGATTCATCTCTTACCTCCCTTTTCAGATCGACGATATACTCTTATATTTACCATTTCCTCTACTGATTCTCGTTTCAGTACTGGTTTGGCTTTCTACAAACATGTAGATGAGTGTCCTGGGGTAAGTAAGTCTTATTTTCTGTGACACTCTAAGCTATGGTTGGGCACTTTATTTATAAAGTTCTAAATATATGTATTCAAACATTTATTTGCCTTGACTCAGAATGTTCAACTTTCCTTATTTCCAGACAGTCAGTTTCATATTTGGGATTATGCTTTAATTATCATATTTTTCTTACCTCAAAAAATTTGACTTTTTTCCCTGTGGGCTGTTAGGCTCGCGGGGGCTGAAAATGCTTCATTTTATTGCGTCATTCTTGGCGCGGACTTTTTTGGCGCAAAAATTCATTTCCGTTTCCGGCGTCATACGTGTCGCCGGAAGTTGCGTCATTTTTTTGACGTTATTTTGCGCCAAAAATGTTGGCGTTCCGGATGTGGCGTCATTTTTGGCGCCAAAAGCATTTAGGCGCCAAATAATGTGGGCGTCTTATTTGGCGCCAAAAAAATATGGGCGTCGCTTTTGTCTCCACATTATTTCAGTCTCATTTTTCATTTGCTTCTGGTTGCTAGAAGCTTGATGTTTGGCATTTTTTTCCCATTCCTGAAACTGTCTTATAAGGAATTTGATCTATTTTGCTTTATATGTTGTTTTTTCTCTTACATATTGCAAGATGTCTCACGTTGCATCTGAGCCAGAAGATACTACAGGAAAACCTCTGCCTGCTGGATCTACCAAAGCTAAGTGTATCTGCTGTAAACTTTTGGTAGCTATTCCTCCAGCTGTTGTTTGTATTAAATGTCATGACAAACTTGTTAATGCAGATAATATTTCCTTTAGTGATGTACCATTGCCTGTTGCAGTTCCCTCAACATCTAAGGTGCAGAATGTTCCTGATAACATAAGAGATTTTGTTTCTGAATCCATAAAGAAGGCTTTGTCTGTTATTTCTCCTTCTAGTAAACGTAAAAAGTCTTTTAAATCTTCTCTCTCTACAGATGAATTTTTAAATGAACACCATCATTCTGATTCTTTGGACTCTTCTGGTTCAGAGGATTCTGTCTCAGAGATTGATACTGATAAATCTTCATATTTATTTAAGATGGAATTTATTCGCTCTTTACTTAAAGAAGTACTAATTGCTTTAGAAATAGAGGATTCTAGTCCTCTTGATACTAATTCTATTCGTTTGGATAAGGTTTTTAAAGCTCCTGCGGTGATTCCAGAAGTCTTTCCTGTTCCTAATGCTATTTCTGCAGTAATTGCTAAGGAATGGGATAGATTGGGTAATTCATTTACTCCTTCTAAACGTTTTAAGCAATTATATCCTGTTCCGCCTGACAGATTAGAATTTTGGGACAAAATCCCTAAAGTTGATGGGGCTATTTCTACCCTTGCTAAACGTACTACCATTCCTACATCAGATGGTACCTCGTTTAAGGATCCTTTAGATAGAAAAATTGAATCTTTTCTAAGAAAAGCTTATCTATGTTCAGGTAATCTTCTTAGACCTGCTATATCATTGGCTGATGTTGCTGCAGCTTCAACTTTTTGGTTGGAAACTCTAGCGCAACAAGTAACAAATCGTGATTCTCATGATATTATTATTCTTCTCCAGCATGCTAATAATTTCATCTGTGATGCCATTTTTGATATTATTAGAGTTGATGTTAGATTTATGTCTCTGGCTATCTTAGCCAGAAGAGCTTTATGGCTTAAGACTTGGAATGCTGATATGGCTTCTAAATCAACTCTACTTTCCATTTCTTTCCAGGGAAACAAATTATTTGGTTCTCAGTTGGATTCTATTATTTCAACTGTTACTGGTGGGAAAGGAACTTTTTTACCACAGGATAAAAAGTCTAAAGGTAAAAACAGGGCTAACAATCGTTTTCGTTCCTTTCGTTTCAACAAAGAACAAAAGCCTGATCCTTCGTCCTCAGGAGCAGTTTCAGTTTGGAAACCATCCCCAGTCTGGAATAAATCCAAGCCTGCTAGAAAGGCAAAGCCTGCTTCTAAGTTCACATGAAGGTACGGCCCTCATTCCAGTTCAGCTGGTAGGGGGCAGGTTACGTTTTTTCAAAGAAATTTGGATCAGTTCTGTTCACAATCTTTGGATTCAGAACATTGTTTCAGAAGGGTACAGAATTGGTTTCAAGATGAGACCTCCTGCAAAGAGATTTTTTCTTTCCCATGTCCCAGTAAATCCAGTGAAAGCTCAAGCATTTCTGAATTGTGTTTCAGATCTAGAGTTGGCTGGAGTAATTATGCCAGTTCCAGTTCCGGAACAGGGGATGGGGTTTTATTCAAATCTCTTCATTGTACCAAAGAAGGAGAATTCCTTCAGACCAGTTCTGGATCTAAAATTATTGAATCGTTATGTAAGGATACCAACGTTCAAGATGGTAACTGTAAGGACTATATTGCCTTTTGTTCAGCAAGGGAATTATATGTCCACAATAGATTTACAGGATGCATATCTGCATATTCCGATTCATCCAGATCATTATCAGTTCCTGAGATTCTCTTTTCTAGACAAGCATTACCAATTTGTGGCTCTACCGTTTGGCCTTGCTACAGCTCCAAGAATTTTCACAAAGATTCTCGGTGCCCTTCTGTCTGTAATCAGAGAACAGGGTATTGTGGTATTTCCTTATTTGGACGATATCTTGGTACTTGCTCCGTCTTTACATTTAGCAGAGTCTCATACGAATCGACTTGTGTTGTTTCTTCAAGATCATGGTTGGAGGATCAATTTACCAAAAAGTTCTTTGATTCCTCAAACAAGGGTAACCTTTCTGGGTTTCCAGATAGATTCAGTGTCCATGACTTTGTCTTTAACAGACAAGAGACGTCTAAAATTGATTACAGCCTGTCGAAACCTTCAGTCTCAATCATTCCCTTCGGTAGCCTTATGCATGGAAATTCTAGGTCTTATGACTGCTGCATCGGACGCGATCCCCTTTGCTCGTTTTCACATGCGACCTCTTCAGCTCTGTATGCTGAACCAATGGTGCAGGGATTACACGAAGATATATCAATTAATATCTTTAAAACCGATTGTTCGGCACTCTCTGACGTGGTGGACAGATCACCATCGTTTAATTCAGGGGGCTTCTTTTGTTCTTCCGACCTGGACTGTAATTTCAACAGATGCAAGTCTCACAGGTTGGGGAGCTGTGTGGGGATCTCTGACGGCACAAGGAGTTTGGGAATCTCAGGAGGTGAGATTACCGATCAATATCTTGGAACTCCGTGCAGTTTTCAGAGCTCTTCAGTTTTGGCCTCTTCTGAAGAGAGAATCGTTCATTTGTTTTCAGACAGACAATGTCACAACTGTGGCATACATCAATCATCAAGGAGGGACTCACAGTCCTCTGGCTATGAAAGAAGTATCTCGAATTTTGGTTTGGGCGGAATCCAGCTCCTGTCTAATCTCTGCGGTTCATATCCCAGGTGTAGACAATTGGGAAGCGGATTATCTCAGTCGCCAAACGTTGCATCCGGGCGAATGGTCTCTTCACCCAGAGGTATTTCTTCAGATTGTTCAAATGTGGGGGCTCCCAGAGATAGATCTGATGGCCTCTCATCTAAACAAGAAACTTCCCAGGTATCTGTCCAGATCCCGGGATCCTCAGGCGGAGGCAGTGGATGCATTATCACTTCCTTGGAAGTATCATCCTGCCTATATCTTTCCGCCTCTAGTTCTTCTTCCAAGAGTAATCTCCAAGATTCTGAGGGAATGCTCGTTTGTTCTGCTAATAGCTCCGGCATGGCCTCACAGGTTTTGGTATGCGGATCTTGTCCGGATGGCATCTTGCCAACCATGGACTCTTCCGTTAAGACCAGACCTTCTGTCTCAAGGTCCTTTTTTCCATCCGGATCTGAAATCCTTAAATTTAAAGGTATGGAGATTGAACGCTTGATTCTTGGTCATAGAGGTTTCTCTGACTCCGTGATTAATACTATGTTACAGGCTCGTAAATCTGTATCTCGAGAGATATATTATAGAGTCTGGAAGACTTATATTTCTTGGTGTCTTTCTCATCATTTTTCTTGGCATTCTTTTAGAATACCGAGAATTTTACAGTTTCTTCAGGATGGTTTAGATAAGGGTTTGTCCGCGAGTTCTTTGAAAGGACAAATCTCCGCTCTTTCTGTTCTTTTTCACAGAAAGATTGCTATTCTTCCTGATATTCATTGTTTTGTACAAGCTTTGGTTCGTATAAAACCTGTCATTAAGTCAATTTCTCCTCCATGGAGTTTGAATTTGGTTTTGGGAGCTCTTCAAGCTCCTCCGTTTGAACCTATGCATTCATTGGACATTAAATTACTTTCTTGGAAAGTTTTGTTCCTTTTGGCCATCTCTTCTGCTAGAAGAGTTTCTGAATTATCTGCTCTTTCGTGTGAGTCTCCTTTTCTGATTTTTCATCAGGATAAGGCGGTGTTGCGAACTTCTTTTGAATTTTTACCTAAAGTTGTGAATTCCAACAACATTAGTAGAGAAATTGTGGTTCCTTCATTATGTCCTAATCCTAAGAATTCTAAGGAGAAATCATTGCATTCTTTGGATGTTGTTAGAGCTTTGAAATATTATGTTGAAGCTACGAAATCTTTCCGTAAGACTTCTAGTCTATTTGTTATCTTTTCCGGTTCTAGGAAAGGCCAGAAAGCTTCTGCCATTTCTTTGGCATCTTGGTTGAAATCTTTAATTCATCTTGCCTATGTTGAGTCGGGTAAAATTCCGCCTCAAAGAATTACAGCTCATTCTACTAGGTCAGTTTCTACTTCCTGGGCGTTTAGGAATGAAGCTTCGGTTGACCAGATCTGCAAAGCAGCAACTTGGTCCTCTTTGCATACTTTTACTAAATTCTACCATTTTGATGTATTTTCTTCTTCTGAAGCAGTTTTTGGTAGAAAAGTTCTTCAGGCAGCGGTTTCAGTTTGAATCTTCTGCTTATGTTTTTTGTTAAACTTTATTTTGGGTGTGGATTATTTTCAGCAGGAATTGGCTGTCTTTATTTTATCCCTCCCTCTCTAGTGACTCTTGTGTGGAAAGATCCACATCTTGGGTAGTCATTATCCCATACGTCACTAGCTCATGGACTCTTGTTAATTACATGAAAGAAAACATAATTTATGTAAGAACTTACCTGATAAATTCATTTCTTTCATATTAACAAGAGTCCATGAGGCCCACCCTTTTTTGTGGTGGTTATGATTTTTTTGTATAAAGCACAATTATTCCAATTCCTTATTTTATATGCTTCGCACTTTTTTTCTTATCACCCCACTTCTTGGCTATTCGTTAAACTGATTTGTGGGTGTGGTGAGGGGTGTATTTATAGGCATTTTAAGGTTTGGGAAACTTTGCCCCTCCTGGTAGGAATGTATATCCCATACGTCACTAGCTCATGGACTCTTGTTAATATGAAAGAAATGAATTTATCAGGTAAGTTCTTACATAAATTATGTTTTTACATTAAAAATACACAGTCTCCCCCTAACAGTAAAACCCCCCACACACCAAACCCCCCAAAATAAAAAAACCTAACACTAAAAAATCTAAACTACCCATTGCCCTTGAAAGGGCATTTGTTGGGCATTGCTCTTGAAAAGGGTATTTAGCTATTTTACAAAATGCCCACCCTAATCTAAATAAACCACCCCCCAAAAAATAAAAAAAAACCTAAGTTTAACCCCCAGGTTGCTACTCACCATTCCTGAAGTCCAGCGGAGAAGGTCCTGTCCCATGCGGTGAAGTCTTCTTCCAAGCGGCAACCTCTACTTTCTTCTTCCAGGAACAATCCGGCGCGGAGCAGAGCTGAATTCCTATTGGCTGATTTGATTCTTCAAATTCAAATCAACCAATAGAATAAGAGCTACTCAAATCCTATAGCCAATAGAATTTCAGTAGCTCTTATCCTATTGGCTAATTTGAACAACCAATAGGATTTGAGTGGCTCTCATCCTATTGGCTGACTTGAATTTGAAGAATCAAATCAGCCAATAGGAATTCAAGGGACGCCATCTTTAATTGTGTACCTTGAATTCACTATCCAGTGTACGGCGGCGATCGTACGAAGAGGATCCTCCACGCTCCATGGCTCTGCAGTCTTCAGTTCCAGGGTCACCGGGCTTCAGCTCCGCTCCACATTGTTCCTGGAAGAAGAAAGAAGAGGTTGCCACTTGGAAGAAGTCTTCACCGCATGGGATAGGACCTTCTCCGCCGGACTTCAGGAACGGTGAGTACCAACCTGGGTTAGACTTAGGTTTTTTTTTTTTTAAAAAATTAAATGTAAAAAAAAATTAAATTAGGGTGGGCATTTTATAAAAGCGCTAAATGCCCTTTTAAGGGCAATGCCCAACAAATGCCCTTTTCAGGGCAATGGGTAGTTTAGGTTTTTTAGTGTTAGGTTTTTTATTTTGGGGGGTTTGGTGGGTGGGGGGTTTTACTGTTAGGGGGGCTTTGTTTATTTTGAATGTAAAAGAGCTGTTTATCTTGGGGCAATGCCCTGCAAAAAGCCCTTTTTTAGGGCTACTGGCAGCGTATTCTTAGATTAGGGGGTGTTTTTATTTGGGGGGGCTTTTTATTTTTATAGGGATTAGGTTTGATTTTGTAAACTTTGGTCATTTGTTTTTTTATTTTCTGTAATGTTAGCCTTTTTTATTTTTTGTAATCTTAGCTTTTTTATTTTTTGTAACTTTAGAATTTTTTAGTTTAGGTAATTTGTGTTAATTTAGGGGGTGTTAGGTTAGGGGGCTTAGTAATTTAATTAGTTATTTGTGTTGTGGGAGTTGGCGGTTTAAGGGGTTAATAGGTTAATCAGGTTTATTGCGATGCGGGGGTTTTGCGGTTTAGGGGTTATTAGGTTAATTATGTTTATTGCGATTTGGGGATTTTGCGGTTTAGGGGTTTATAGGGTAATTAGGTTTATTGCGATGTGGGGTTTTTGCGGTTTAGGGGTTAATAGGGTAAATAGGTTTATTATGATGTTGGGGTTTAGGAGTTAATAGGTTAATTATGTTTGTTGGGATGTGGGGATTTTGTGGTTTAGGGGTTAATACGATAATTAGGTTTATTGAGATGTGTGGATTTTGCGGTTTAGGGGTTAATAGGGTAATTAGGTTTATTGCGATGTGGGTGGTTGACAGTTAAGGGATTAATTACTTTATTATTTTGAGATGTGTGGGTTTGCGGTGTATGTGTTAATACTTTGTGTGGGAGGTTCGGTTCTTTTTTGTTATACTTTGTGCAGGCTGTGTTTTTTTGTTTTTTTTAATGCTCCGTTTGCCTTCATTGCATCCCAGTGGATTCCGTAAAAGGCAGTGTGGTGAAAGAATCCACCTTCTGTGGATTCTTTCACCACCCTGCCATTTTCGGAATTCACCTGAATGCAGCTTTGATTCCTATGGGGGAAAGAAAATTTATGTTTACACCTAACACCCTGACATGAACCCCGTGTCTAAATACCCCTAATCTTACACTAATTAACCCCTAATCTGCCACCCCCGACATCGCCGACACCTACAGTATACTTATTAACCCCTAATCTGCCGCCCCCGACATTATCGACACCTACATTATACTTATTAACCCCTAATCTGCCGCCCCGACATCGCCGACACCTACATTATACTTATTAACCCCTAATCTCCCGCCCCCAATGTCGCAGCAACCTACCTACACTTATTAACCCCTAATCTGCCGCCCCCAACGTCGCGCCACTATAATAAACATATTAACCCCTAAACTGCCGTACTCCTGCATCGTAAACACTAGTTAAATATTATTAACCCCTAATCTTCCGCCACCTATCTACATTTATTAACCCCTAATCTGCCGCCCCTAAAATCGCCGCCACTATACTAAATTTATTAACCCCTAAACCTAAGACTAACCCTAACACCCCCTAACTTAAATATAATTTAAAAAAAATCTAAATAAAACCTATTATTAATAACTAAATAATTGCTATTTAAAACTAAATACTTACATGTAAAATAAACCCTAATCTAGCTACAATATAACTAATAGCTACATTGTAGGTAGCTCAGGGTTTATTTTTATTTCACAGGCAAGTTTGTATTTTTTTTTTTTTTTTTTTATAAATAATTTTTATTGAGGTTTAATACATAGTAAGACAATCAAGTGATAATACAGATGGCATGCAAATTCAAGAAAAGATAAACAAAAATCTCTGGCTGAAGACATGTCAAAATAGGAATACAAACATTGTCAAAGAATGCATGCAGAAGAAAAAAGCAAAGAAAAAAGAAAAAATGAACCTCATGTTTTCTATGAAGGTGTGTCCCCTTAAAATATGACAAAATAAAAGATAAAGTGATCACCCCCGGAAATATATAGGGCCTCTCTTGGACCCCCTGAAATAGCTTCATAACACGGTGGGGGTCTTTGGGGGGAAGGGTAGAAAAATAATAAAATGGGCCACTCTTGGACCCAGATAATCAACAGCAAGCTATGGTGTAAAATTAATTTAAAATGCATTTAGCCCCAGCTAGTAATTTGAAGTAGTACATATGGCAAGCTAGAAGTTGGGGGATATGAAAACAGCCTCAGTTCCAGCCCATTAACCTATGGTATTGAACAATCCTCTAGGGTTACCCAAATATTGTATAGCACCATTACATCTTTGGTAAAAACGTATTGAGTAATGGGGGTGCATTTACTTACATTGCTATGTCGCGGAGCTAGAATCGGTTATATAGCAATCTATGTGATAGAGGGCAGCCCCATTATGAGTAGGCAGTATAAGAAAGACTAGAGGCAGGGAGGTAACTCTCTACACTACAGTTAGCATGTGGACCCCTCATAGTATCATGCACAGGCAGTATTATATAACACTATGGACAAGGTCCCCCAGTATCTTCGGGATATTTACATAGTAGTAGAGAGTGAACTCACAACTGAACAAACATAGTTATCTCCACAATTCACAGCACTCGCCAAAACCAGCAATTGACTAACATATATGAGTCACTGACCATATTATAGGTTCTGATAGAAAGGGAAGTTATAGCAGAATTGATAAATAAAATGTACAACGGGATGGACATATAAACTTGGGCAATTATCTCAGTGTGGGGCATAAGTGTCTCTCCAATTCAGAAGCAATCATCATAAGGAGAACATAGTAAGAGTCAATAATCAAGATCCAGAGCGTTCGTTAGTCTGGCACACGCTACCCCACTCCTGTCCTCAGAACAAGAGGAGCAATACATTTGAATGATGACTGTACCGGGTCCCCTGGTGGTTGCTGTGATCGCCAGTCCGGTCGCATGGCCCAATGAGTAGCCGGTTGTTGCCTCAAGACACTCAGGAGCGTAGCAGATGGAGCTCTTCTCAAGGGTGTAGAGGTAAAGAGCTGCAGATATAGCGGTATCCGTAGACGCTAGTGGAGAGCTGTCATAATTCCCCCAAGCTTGTACTACAGACCGGAGCTTCACTACTTCTGGGCCTGGGGAGTATGTGGAGGCCAGTTGGGTGTAAGCGACTCCGGATTTTCCCCTTATAGCAGGTATCGGGTTATTGGGTGGATCCTCACTTTCATGGCTTACAATGCTGGGACTGGTTTGGAGTGATATGGGGGATAATCTGCTTGTATCTTCGGAACCCTCGCAAACACTCCACCGGACTGGCTTGATCAGAGATTGCTCCTACCATGCTGCAGAAACCAGACTAGCTGGTCCGTTGGAAAGTATGAGGAGTGTACGCTGAGGATCTGTATCGGCTTTTCTCTTGTTCACCGCGGCGCCAGATTGAGGTAGGCTGGATGCCAGAGCAACAGGGCCGACATTTGTGCCCAGCGTGTCAGATATGATGTCCTCAAATGTCACAAGATAGTCAGAGAGTAGGCAGCGTAGTTCCTCAAGGAAGCCCCTATTAACAGACGGTGCCATGTTGAGAGAGTTAGGGGTTGAGGTATTGAGCAGCCAACAATGGGGGCTGCACGACAGTGATTGCCCTTAGGAAAGTCACTGGGGTTTTTTTGAGAAGGCCTCAGCCTTTGAAAAGCTCTGGTAACCTTAAGCGCCACACAATCCTAAAGAGGGGGGTATCAAATGAGAGCTGAACCCATGATAGTCCTGAATCCAGCAGTTTGAAGCCCCAGAGATGGCTTTTTCTGGTGATATTTAGTTATCACAGCAGGAAGGTGTGAGCAGCCAACAGTTTTGCGTCCAAAGATGGCCGCCGCCCGGAAGTCCCCCCGTTTGTATTTATTTTAACTAGGTAGACTAGTTAGTAAATATTTATTAACTATTTACTAGCTACCTGGTTAAAATAAATACTAATTTACCTTTAAAATAAAACCTAACCTGGGGGGCGGAGTTAGCCAGCAGAGCGAGTGGACGTGTGCATTTGCAGCTCTGAAACTTAAATACCCTTTTTTGTTTAAATTTTATGTTGATTTGCAAAATTTTTATTTTTAATACCTCTCCTATATCTACCACTGGTATCCTGCACTTATTGGACTGCAGTGTGCTAATTCAGAGGGCCAGCGAACTTGTGGCTACTGGTGACCCGTAGCAGGAGCATACCCTCAGCCGCGCAACCTCTAAGAGACCCGGTACTACAGGGAGGCGATCGAGCTACAGACAACTACCGGAGCCGCTCCTAGCTGGGCTTTGAGGAGACCACAGCTGGGACTTAGATGAGCGTTAAGATCTCTCACGGTAGTGCCTGACCGGAGTCACGCCAATCGGCCTGCCTGTAAGCGGAGGGGAAAAACACACCACTGAGAGCCGGCTGAGAAATCTGAGGAGGATATAGGATTGCAACCGCTCTTTAACCAGGTACGATCGGCTGTTTGCCAGGACACAACTCAGGCCGCACTGGGTATATATTGCCCTTAACACCGCATCCACATTACTCACTGGTGCACAGGCAGAGGGGCTCACAGTTAAGGCGCAAGTCACCATTTTACATACAATTGCAACTATGCAACATCTTACCGCATGGCTCAGCTCTAGCCTGTAAAACAGTACACCGGACACAAAATCAGCCCATACTTAAGTGACTGCAATAGGATTTACCACTGAAGCCACACATTATAACAAGGACTATTCATTTTTTGCAAAACAACCTTTGCCACTCGCACCTTCTGTACCAAAGAGTGCTCTGAACTTTTGCCTATTAAAGAGACACCTTGCTGCACTGTAAATAATCCCATATAGAGACACTTTGTACAGCTTGTTTTACAACAACAAGATCTCTATAAGTTGAAATACCTAACCTCTTTCCAATCAAGCATTTGCCACGCTGTTTGTTTGCTTGGGAGACTCCTCCACTTCAAAATACACAGTTACTACTGAGACTCTGGTGCTAACCTTTTTAATATCAGCTCATAACTAAGCTAAATACAGAACCTAGGTCTGTTGGGATCACATCTATTAGTATTACGGTGTCTTATGTGCTCTAGCTGTGACATCTTCTTTCCAGTGTGGCCTCTATCAGCCTGCATTTAAAACATTCCAAGCTACACTTTTGGCATTGACGGCTGTGTACCCACTTTAATAAGCAGAGAAGACACTGATACATACCACCAAGTTTGGACACCCTCCCCCTCTTTCCCGCTACCCCTAGTGACAGCGGGTCATACCCAATCCCCTTTCCCCACTTCGCCCAAAAGGGGGCACTCCCCTGGGAGGGGGTCATACACAGACCCTGAATCCGCAGTGTTGGCATTAGCATCCTGGGCACACCAAGGTTACTACAACACAAGGCTAAAGATACCCCATTAGGGGTCTGAGATTACATACCCCATCAAGGACAACACATGTGGCAAAAGGCTGTATCTAGGTTCTGAGCCCACCCTAATCTCATAAAGTGAGAGGTAAAGGAATACCTTGTAAAATTCAAAGACACTCTCCTACGCCATAAATGTTCTGCTAATCGCATTGTTTGTGGGGAGGGGGAGATCTCAAGCCTCTGGATCCTGATACATATACACACTACTCTAGTCTATTTTGCAATTCCAATCTTCAACTTTTATCTCCTCTGGTCTTGGCTTTAGACCCCGTTCACATGCTGTGCCATCCACAGTTCTAAGAATGGCACAGTCAAACAAAAAGAAACCAAAGCTACCAGTTGGCCCCAAAAGGACTGTGGCGGATCATTTTAACCCTATGCTACTATCTGCAAATGAAGATTCGCAGGACAGCTCAAATACCTCTACACCAGGATCAGACATGGTGGCCACCACTCTTCAGGCCCTTCAAGATGCTGCCCCAACAACTGTAACACCTACATTTATTCTATCATCCCTGCAATCTTTATTCGAGGCACACCACTCCTCTTTTCAATCCCAAATTACTGCCTCACTGGCAGAGATGCAGCGGGATCTGACCTCTACTTCAGAAAGAGTGGACACAATTAAGAGGAAGCAGGAGGACATGGCAGTTGAGCAAGCTAATGTCCTGGCATATGCACAGAGTTTGGCGGAGCAGCTTATTATGTTGGAAAATAAAGTTGCGGATGCTGAAGACAGATCCCGTCTTAATAATCTACGTCTTAGGGGAATTCCTGAGAGTGTGGCCTCAAGTGACTTAGTCACTCACCTGTCCGTATTCTTCAACCTTCTGGCACCACCAGTGAATCCAAATGAGGGACTTATTGACAGGGCGCATAGGGCCCTTCGCCCTAGAAGCCTAGCGACTGATAAACCAAGGGATGTCATTGTACGGCTGCATTTCTATACGTATAAAGAGCGGCTTGTTAGAGCCTCCCTGTCCAAACCTACTTTGCCAGATCAGTTCAAGGACATCACAATCTTCGCTGATCTCTCTCACCACACCCTTCAACAGCGAAAGTCTTTTGGAGACTTCACTAAGTTCCTTAGAGCACACAATATAAAGTATAGATGGGGTCATCCGACAAGACTTTTTGTTCTAAAAGATAATCAACAGCATATAGTTAACACAATCGAGCAAAATCAAAGTCTTCTGCAGAGGTGGAGCTCTACATCTTCACATGGCACCCCACCCCACCCCAAAGCTCATTAAATCCTTTCGTCCCACAATGGGGCCCACTCCCTCAAAGACTACCCAAGGACTCAGCTACACTCAGTCAAACCCAAGAGGAGGGTGATGACTGAGCATGAGGGGCAGGGAAGGTGAAATGCCTACACCCGCTTTTTCTCCCCATCTCTACATATAAACTGCAAGTGATTTTCCTATTGATAGAATTTTTCTTTGCTCTTGCTTTGATACATGCAAAGACCTTAATCCTAAGTGTATATGTGTCCCCCTCCCCTCCCCCCCCCTATTCTCCCTCCTTCCCCCCCTCTCTGTTGTTTTTTTTTTTTTTCTGTCTTCCTCTTCTCCCTCTCTTCTTGTCTTACCCCTCTTCTACTGGTATACCCCTTCACATTCAAACTAGGAATTAGGAATGCACTTAAGTTTTTAGGAACGTATTTGTAAATACAGTATGCCATTGCTAGTGTGCTATACTCTGCCCAGATGGCGGGGTAGACACATACTGGCAATCTACTACTGGGTCTACAAACCATTGGTTGTGATGCCTTCTTGTGCACTGTTATCTTGGATATATTATCTGTTTTATAATTTAATTATATCCTAGGTGATGTATACTATAATGTATATGCCATTTTGTATTACATACTTCCTTTTCCATTGACATACTATTAGCCTATCTGTCTTAAGATGGGCTTGTGCGCTATCTGCAATTTGCAGTGCTGGGAGGTATAGTGTTCCACAACTGGCATATTTGCTCTCTCCGCTTTGATTGTTAATGTTCTGGTGATGTTTCACAGCCATTGATCATTGAAGATTATATGCTACTCTTATTGTGACTGCTATTGTTATATTTATGTACTGCGAGTATTACTGCTGATTTATTTCCTATACCTTACCTAGTCCTCAGACCCCTTCCCCCCCCCTTTTTTTTTTTTTCTTCTCTTTCCCTCATCTCTTCTTATCTTATCCCCTCTTCAACTGGTATACCCCTTCACATTCAAACTAAGAACTAGGGATGCACTTAAGTTTCCTAAGAACGTATTTGTAAATATGTCATTGCTAGTGTGCTTTATTTTGCCTAGATGGTGGGGTAGACACACACTGGCAATTTACTACCAGGTCTACCATTGGTTATGATGTCTTCTTACGCACTGTTATCTTGTATATGTTATCTGTTTTATAATTGAATTACATCCTAGGCAACACATATTACAATGTCTATGCCATTCTGTATTACATACTGCCTTTGCCATTGCTATACTACTAAGCCTATCTATCTTAAGATGGGCTCGTGCGTTATCTGCAATTTTCAGTATCATGGAGGTATAGTGCTACACAACTGGCATATTTGTTGTCTCCACTTTGATTGTTATTATTACGTTGATGTTTAACAGCCATTGGTGTTGGCCTAGCACTTATAGTTCACATATAGCCTTAACCTCATATCCCCATCCCTTCCCCCCCCATCTTGATAACTTTGTACTAGGTTTGCTATTGGTCTTTTTGCTTATATGTACTCTATTGTAGTGTATATTGTATATGTTTTTAAAGGGTTTATATGCTACACGGTGTATACTACAATGAATATTACATTTTTTTTTTCTTCTTCTTCTCCCTTCTCTCCTCTTACCGCCCCCTCTCCTGGATCTGGAGACTATGCTTCCCCCTCCTCCCTTCCTCTCACATTATATTCTTCCTTCTCTTTACTGTATATTTATCTCAATAATGTTAAACTAATAACCAAAGCTATCAGCTAATACTGGCTACCCCCCCCCACTTAAAGTACTCTGGAAGCGTGTTCCAGAGGCTATACACGCGGTTTACCTTGTTTATACACCGCATCCTTTGTGCTCGTTTTTTTTTTTTTGTTTATCTTTTCTTTTCTCAGATATTGCCCACACCATCAGTTCTCTCTTGAACTTTTTGAGACTGTGCTGAGTTCTACCGATCTACCCTTTCCCCCCTTTTTTTTTTTTTTCTTTTTTCTTTTCTTTCTTTCCTCCCTTTTCCGCTCCTCCACCCTATTTGCCCTCCCCTCAACTACCCTCTTTTCCATAGTGAACCCCAACTCCTACTTGACAACCCCTCTGGCTCCTGCCCACAGGAGGAAGAAGTACAAGTGAATTATGCCATTCTGTTGTGTAACCCACAATGTAAGGGGGCTCAACTCCCCGACCAAGTGCAGTATCTGCCTTAGGTCTCTAGCCAAATCTGGAGCCCACCTGGTTTTCCTCCAGGAAACTCATTGGGTAAAGGGCACAAAAATACCCATTCAATCTAAATTATACCCGATAGTTGAGACTGCGAGCTTCTCCCAGAAATCAAGAGGAACGGCTATTCTCATACATAAAGACATCTCTTATGAGAGCATTTTTGTTGACTCTGACCCTCAGGGTAGATATTTAATTCTTGTTTGTAAGCTGGATGGTGTTATTTATACACTGGTCTCTTATTATGGACCCAATAAGCAACATATCCGCTCATTACGTAAATTTCTCCAGAAACTGGAGGCTTTGCGTCAGGGCCTCTTGCTTCTCGCTGGTGATTTTAATATGGTATGGGACCCCAACCTGGATAGGCGATCGGATATGACCCGCAAATCAATTAAACCAGTGGCTGAACTGTCACAAAAATTTTGGAATTTGATCTATCAGTTTAATCTGTTTGACATATGGTGTGCCCTTAATTCGTCTGCTCGCGATTACACCTACTTCTCTTACTCACAATTAGACTTTTTCTTTTGCGATCCGGGTCTCTTGGACGGCGTAACTCGTGCCTGGATCCCCCAATGCTCATGGTCAGACCACGACCCTGTGTATATTAATCTACGCTCCTCTATGGAACTCCAACGTTCCTCAACATGGCGCTTACACCCCCATTTATTCACAGCTCCCGGAACAGAAGCCTCTATTGCCGGGGATCTTGCGAAATTTCTAACTTTAAACGACACTAATGAAGTAGACGACTTCACTTTGTGGGCCGCGTTGAAGGCGTATATTCGGGGGTCGTTCATAAAAATAGCAGCAGCCGAGAAAAAGCATAAAGGGGAAACCTTAGCGCAGCTCACTATGAGTCTTCGTAAGATCTCTGAGGAGCATAAAGTAAATCCCACAGTTGCGCTGTCCAAACAGCTAACGGACCTCAAAACACGGATAGTTCAACTAGAGACCGAGAGGTCAGCCGTGAGGCTCTTATGGCTTAAAGAAATCTACTACCACAAAGGTAATAAAGCCGATAGACTACTTGCTAATAGGCTGTGCCAAAAAACTGCAGCAGCACGCATCCCCCTGTTGAAGGTGGATGGACAATGCATTACGAAACCCACAAACATCGGCAATGCCTTTGCGGATTATTATGCTTCCCTCTATAATTTCAAACAGGGAGGCTCGACTCTCCCCCCAACAACTGAAATTATTGGCACATTCCTAACCACACTAAATCTTCCTTTGGTTCCTCAGGACCGTATTGACTCCTTACAGAGTCCCATCTTGCTTACAAAAATTAAAATAGCTATTAAATCCCTCAAAGCCTTCAAATCACCGGGGCCGGATGGTTTCTCGGACTTATTTTATAAAAAATTTCAAACTCAGCTGATTCCCATTTTAGGGCGTCTTTTTTCACTGGCAAGTGTGCGGGGAACCTTCCCGGCTGAATTTTTGCAGGCCACTATTATCACCCTCCCGAAACAAGGGAAGGACTTGACACTTTGCGGAAGTTATAGGCCAATTTCATTGCTGAACCTTGACGTTAAGCTCTATGCCAAAATTCTAGCCTCGCGCCTTAACTCCTTGCTACCTATGTTGGTCGACTCTGATCAGGTGGGCTTTGTCTTGCAGCGCCAAGGCCCAGATAATACAAGAAGGCTCCTGAATGTCTATTTTGAGGCTCATAGATCGCACCTGCCCTGTGTCACCCTGTCGTTGGATGCTGAGAAAGCCTTTGACAGGGTGAACTGGGAATATATGTTCGCCGTGTTGCGACGATTTGGCCTTCCGGAGCCTTGTATCACTGCAATCGCGGTGTTGTATTCTACTCTGTCGGCAGTGGTCAAGGGCCTGGGATTCTGCTCCAAACCTTTCTTGATAACGAATGGCACGAGACAAGGGTGTCCATTGTTCCCACTCATATTTGCCCTTATGATGGAGCCCCTGGCCGAGGCTATCCGGTCTTGTCCCCAGATTAAAGGGGTCTGTATACATCATACAGAGCAGAAGACAGCTCTGTTCGCAGACAATTTAACAGTACTCATATCTGACCCTCTTACCTCTCTTCCCCATCTGTTCTCCCTGTTGGACAAATTTGCCTTAGTTAGTTATTATAAACTAAATGTTCTTAAAACAGAGGCTTACGCAATCAACATCTCAGAAGAGACTCTCAATACACTAAAAAGCACATACAAGTTCTTGTGGTCCACATCACATATTAAACATCTTGGGGTCTATCTATCCCATAGTGTATCGGAGATGATTGACTTAAATTTTACCCCCCTGTTATCAAACATCGAGAAATCTACTGACACATGAGCAGCTTTCAAAATGAGCCTCCTCCCAAAACTTACTTATTTGTTTCGTTCTTTATCCATCCCAATTCCTAGATCTACAATTTATAAATTCCAACAACTGTGCAATAAATTCATATGGCGCAATAAGGTCCCGAGACTAGCTACTAACATCCTGCAACAGTCCTTGCTGGCTGGCGGGGTGGCTGCCCCCAATATTTTAAAATATCATGAAGCAGCCAGACTATCCCATGTAACTCAATGGAGCTCGACGTTGGAGAGCCGGTGGGCTGAGATTGAACAGGCATCCCTTCCAGCTGGGTATACCCTGAGAGATCTGCTGTGGATTCCCAGGCACTCCAGGCCACCTGCCCTTTTGGCTAACCCTATTATAATATCGAATTTGAGATTTTGGGATAAGCGTCGTAACCTTCCGTCTATAGCACCTCACCCCTTGCCATCACACTCACTGAGAGGATTGCTATTGTCACTACCGGACTCTCACCCTAATTTATGGCTTGCTTTGGGCTTAACCAAGATAGCAGACCTCTATGTAGGAGATTAATTACTCACCTATCAAGGTTTCCTTCGGAAATTTAGTCCACCCCCCCTTTTGCACTTTGAGTTTTGGAGACTACGTAGCCTCCTCATATCGTGGCGCTTTGATAAAGGCCCTCTGAGAACCAAAACTGTCTGGGAGGTAAGATGGGACTTCCCGTCCCCTCCTGCCAGACTCCTATCTATCTCACATCTTGTACTTATGAATCCTCCAGTCTTTTACAAATCCCCCCCAATACGGCACTGGGAATCTTCCTTAGCGGTTTCACATGAACCACAACAATGGCGGTGTCACGCTCAGCTGCTGGGAAGCTCTGGAGTCCTCTCTGTGTGCTTGATTGACAGGTGTCTGAGCCATCCATTCCTGATGATGTCACAACCAGGCTTTTTATTCTGGCTTCCTGTTTCTCCAGTGTCCGTTTGTTTGTTAACTTTGAGGCTTCTGTTAGGATTTCGCTGAGGAATCTCTCTAACTGCTGCTTTTCTGTTGCCAATCTCTTCAAGGACTTACTATGCTGGATTAACCTTCAACCTCCTGAATACCTGTCTCCAAACAATGCAAGTACTGTTTGTTTTGTGAAACTTTCAAACTTCCTGTTTACCTGCTGCAAACCCTGCATATTCAGACTACTCTGTGTAGTGCAAACTATTCAAATACTGTTATTTCTGTGAATCCTTCAATCTGCATGTTTACCTGTTTCCAAACTCTGCAAATACAATTATTCAGTGTAAACCTTCAAACTGCTGGATATCCTGTTGCCAATCTCCACAAGTACTGATTAATCTGTGTTAACCTTCAAACTACCAGCTTACCTGTTGCTATCACTGCAAGTTCTGACAACACAGTGTTAACCTTCAAACTACCTGATTACATGTTATTAATTCTGCAAGTTCTGACTACACAGTGTTTACCCTCAAACTGCCTGATTACCTGTTGCATACTCTGCAAAGACTGTCTACACAGTGTTAACTCTCAAACTGCCTGATTACCTGTTGCATACTCTGCAAAGACTGTCTACACAGTGTTAACTCTCAAACTGCCTGATTACCTGTTGCATACTCTGCAAAGACTGTCTACTCAATGTTAACCCTCAAACTGCCTGATTACCTGTTGCATATTCTGCAAAGACTGTCTATACAGTGTTAACCTTCAGACTGCCTGATAACAAATGACCTACTCCTGCATTATTAACTGTTTCCTATTTTACCCTTCTTCTGTCTGAGTATAAGTGACTATCCCTGCTCTCCTGATTCTGTGGAAGGCATTTTCTGAAACCAGTTCCTTTTTCAGAAGTCTATCTGGCTGATATCATGAATTACTTTGGCACAGGCTAACCCTGCTCCATATCGTGAGTACTTTGTTTTTTGGAGGTTGTCGTGGGGTCACGTCCTGGATTAAACTCAGAGTGCAAGGGTGTTGTTTAAGTTTGCCCTTGCATTTGGGTCTACTTCTGGATATTTCCTAACCTGACAGTACAAACGGACCATAATATGGACCCTGACGAGTTATCCAGGGCTGTGGCTCTACAAGGGCAACTTCTAGGAAATCATTCTGCTCATTTGCAATCTTTGGATTCCAAGCTTGACCAGATTACTGCTCTGCTACATAACCTCTCCGCTCCTTCTCAAGCGACGGTGACTCCTTCTGCCACTGCTACTAGCACCAATGCTGTCTTTAATCCACCTCAAACTGTTGGACAGAATATACCACGAATCCCACTTCCGGATAAATATGACGGTAATCCTGAAGAATGCCGTGGATTCCTTAATCAGTGTCGTTTACACTTCAGAAACAATCCTCAAGTTTTTTCCAATTCTACTTCCAAAATCACCTTTATTATTTCTATCTTGAAGGGTAAGGCTCTAGCCTGGGTGTCCCCTCTTTTAGAGAAGAATGATCCGTTACTACAGGATGTGGAATTATTTGTGTCCATTTTTTCTTCTGTTTTTGACAAGCCTGGGAGGTCTGCAGCTGCTGAGGCAGGATTGTTGGATCTGAGACAGGGATCCCTTTCGGTAGCTCAATATGCTATTGAATTCAGGACTTTAGCCGCAGAAACTGATTGGAACCATGGAGCCTTACGGGCAGCCTTTCGCAAAGGACTTTGCGAATGCCTTAAGGATGAACTAGTACTTCGGGAACTCCCCGATTCATTGGAGGGTCTTATCAATTTATGTATTACTCTTGACGCCCGGCATTCTGAACGTCTTCAGGAGAGAGATAGGAATCGGAGATCCTTTGTTAAATCTTCATTTCGTCCTCCTATTCGAACCTCAAGTCTTTCTAATAATAATTCCCAAATCTCCTGAGTCTGTGGAACCCATGGAAGTAGGAGCTATTAAATTGTCAGAAGCTGAACGCCATAGAAGGCGTACTCTTGGGTTATGTCTGTATTGTGGTACCAAAGGACATTTACTGAAGGACTGTCCTATCCGGCCAGTAAAAGCCAAGGCTTAACTTTTGATAGAGGGACAGAGTTAAGCCAGAATCCCATGTCTTCCCTCAATTCTAAACTTTTTGTTCCTGTAACTATCTCTTTTGGAAACACCAAGTTTCAAGCTCAAGCTCTCATCGATTCTGGAGCTGCTGGAGTATTCATTGATTCAAACTTTGCTGACTCTCTCAGGATTCCTCTTCAAGCCAAGAAACAGTTAATTAAGGTAACTACTGTCAGTGGACAGCCTCTAGGTACTGGTATCATACAACATTCTACCATTCCTCTTCTTTTGACTGTGGGCATACTTCATTCTGAAATTATTCGTTTTGATGTCATCTCTTCTCCCCACATACCATTGATTCTGGGGTTACCTTGGTTGCAGCTTCATGATCCAGTTTTCTCATGGTCTAAAGGAGAACTTATTTCCTGGGGAACTACCTGTTTCAAACATTGCCTGCAAAATCCCTCTAAACCATCCTGTCCTGTCGTAGCTATGGTGGAAGTTCCTGAATCATTGCCCAATTACTATCATGCCTTTAGTGATGTGTTTTCTAAAAAAGAGGCTGAGACGTTACCTCCACACCATATATTTGACTGTCCTATCGAATTGTATTCAGGGGCTCCTCTACCTAAGGGAAGGACCTATCCCCTCTCTCGTCAAGAAAATGTCTCTCTTGAGGAATACATAAAGGACAACTTAGCCAGAGGATTCATTCGTCCTTCCTCTTCACCTGTGGGTGCAGGTTTTTTCTTCATTGGGAAAAAAGATGGAGGTCTTCGTCCCTGTATTGATTATCAAGCCTTGGATTAGATTACTGTCAAAAACAGCTATCCTTTGCCGCTCATTTCTGAGTTATTCGATCGTCTTCAAGGTGCTTCTATTTTTTCCAAGTTAGATCTCCGTGGGGCCTACAATCTGGTCAGAATCCGTAAAGGAGACGAATGGAAGACGGCATTTAACACTAGATTTGGTCACTATGAGTATCTAGTAATGCCATTTGGATTGTGCAATGCACCAGCAGTATTTTAGCACTTTGTTAACGAAATCTTCAGAGATTATCTAAATCAATTTGTTATCATTTACCTCGATGACATTCTAATCTATTCAAAAACATTACAGGAACATGTACATCATGTAAGACTGGTTCTTCAGAGGTTACGAGACAATTCCCTGTTCGCTAAATTGGAGAAATGCTCTTTTCATCAGAGTTCCATCCCCTTTTTGGGGTATATCATTTCTCAATCAGGTTTTGAGATGGATCCTGCTAAACTGTCGGCTATCAAGGACTGGCCCAGACCAACTACTCTCAAATCCCTGCAGAGGTTTCTTGGCTTTGCCAATTACTATAGAAAGTTTATAAAGAACTTTGCTGACATCACGTCTCCACTCACTTCTCTTACTAAGAAAGGGCAAAATTGTAAGAACTGGTCCTCTTCGGCAGTACAGGCTTTTGAAACGCTAAAATCAGCATTTTCTTCTGCACCTCTTCTCAGTCATCCAATTCCTGATTTCCAGTTTATTTTGGAGGTTGACGCTTCCTCTATAGCAGCTGGAGCTGTTCTCTCCCAACGTGATCCGACTACCAGCAAGATACATCCTGTGGCATTCTTTTCGAAAAAATTAAATCCTGCCGAGTTAAATTATGATGTGGGCAATAAGGAGCTTTTGGCTATAAAATTAGCTTTGGATGAATGGAGGCATTGGTTAGAGGGTACCAGTCAACCTTTTTTCATTCTGACAGATCACAAGAATCTTTTATACCTCCAAACAGCTACACGTCTCAATCCTTGTCAGGCTTGTGGGCCTTGTTCTTCTCCAGGTTTAATTATGTACTTTCCTATGTTCCTGGTTCAAAAAATTCCAAGGCAGATGCTTTATCTAGGCAGTTCCAATCTTCTGAACCTTCTCCATTGGATTCAGAACCTATACTACGTCCAGTCAAAGTTTTGGCTCAAGTGTCCTCTTTTCCAGTACAGGCTTTACATGCTGCTCAAGTCCGGGTACCATCTTCTTGCAAACTACCTTCTGGTATCCTGTATGTACCTAAAGGATTACGTCTTCAGCTTCTACGTTGGGCTCATGACAACATTTCAGCAGGTCATCCGGGAATAACCAATACATTGTGGAAACTGAAGCAGCATGTTTGGTGGTCCACTATGAGGAGGGATGTTAAGGATTATATTGCTGCTTGTAGTTCTTGTGCTTCGAACAAACAATCTTCTCATCGATCGTTTGGTCTATTACACCCTCTTCCTATTCCTCATTACCCTTGGTCTCACTTATCCATGGACTTTGTTACAGATCTTCCTGTTTCTGCTGGAAATACGACCATTTGGGTAGTGGTGGATCGGTTCTCCAAGTCTGCTCACTTCATACCTCTTCCAGGCTTGCCTACAGCTTAAAGACTTTCTGAACTCTTTGTTCTACATATATCTCGTTTACATGGTTTTCCCACTGACATAGTCTCAGATCGTGGAGTCCAATTTGTTTCCAAATTTTTGAGGTCTTTTTGTAAACACTTCAGAATGAACATATCACTTTCTACTGCACACCATCCTCAATCCAATGGACAGACTGAGCGTGTAAATCAAGCCTTGGAATCTTTTCTAAGACATTATGTAGACCATCACCACTCCAACTGGTCTCAGTTATTGCCTTTGGCGGAATTAGCTCACAACTCACGTTATAACGCCTCATTACAGACCTCTCAGCTTATGGATTTGAACCTAGAACCTTTCCTATGATTACCAGTTCTACTGAAGTCCCTGGAGCAGATCGTATAGTGAAAAATCTCAGTAATCACTGGCAACTCATTCGTCAAAATCTACTCTCTTCTTCCTTAAGACATAAGAAATATGCTGATCGCAGAAGGTGCAAGGCTCCTTTACTTCGTACTGGAGACAGAGTATTTTTATCCACCAGATTCATACGTCTAAAACAACATTGTACCAAGTTGGGTCCTAAGTACATTGGACCTTTTCGAATTGTTTCCAGAGTTTGTTCTTCTGCATACCGCCTGGCCTTACCCAAGACTCTCAAGATACATCCAGTGTTTCATGTCCCCCTACTCAAGCCAGTCATCTACAATCGGTACTCTATCAAGAGTAAACCACCTCCTCCACTTTCCGTAGAGGGAACTTCTGAGTTTGAAGTCAGCCAGATTCTCGATTCCAAGCTACGGGGCAATCGGCTGTACTACCTGGTCCATTGGAAGGGTTATCCTATCTCTGAACGATCTTGGGAACCGGCCTCTCATGTTCATGCTCCAGCTCTTGTCAAGTCTTTTCACAAGAAATACCCTGACAGGCCCGGTCGGGTCCCCCGGAGGGGTCCTTGAGGAGGGGGCACTGTCACGCTCAGCTGCTGGGAAGCTCTGCAGTCCTCTCTGTGTGCTTGATTGACAGGTGTCTGAGCCACCCCTTCCTGATGATGTCACAACCAGACTTTTTATTCTGGCTTGTTTGCTAACTTTGAGGCTTCTGTTAGGATTTCGCTGAGGAATCTCTCTAACTGCTGCTTTTCTGTTGCCAATCTCTTCAAGGACTTACTATGCTGGATTAACCTTCAACCTCCTGAATACCTGTGTCCAAACAATGCAAGTACTGTTTGTTTTGTGAAACTTTCAAACTTCCTGTTTACCTGCTGCAAACCCTGCATATTCAGACTACTCTGTGTAGTGCAAACTATTCAAATACTGTTATTTCTGTGAATCCTTCAATCTGCATGTTTACCTGTTTCCAAACTCTGCAAATACAATTATTCAGTGTAAACCTTCAAACTGCTGGATATCCTGTTGCCAATCTCCACAAGTACTGATTAATCTGTGTTAACCTTCAAACTACCAGCTTACCTGTTGCTATCACTGCAAGTTCTGACAACACAGTGTTAACCTTCAAACTACCTGATTACATGTTATTAATTCTGCAAGTTCTGACTACACAGTGTTTACCCTCAAACTGCCTGATTACCTGTTGCATACTCTGCAAAGACTGTCTACACAGTGTTAACTCTCAAACTGCCTGATTACCTGTTGCATACTCTGCAAAGACTGTCTACACAGTGTTAACTCTCAAACTGCCTGATTACCTGTTGCATACTCTGCAAAGACTGTCTACTCAGTGTTAACCCTCAAACTGCCTGATTACCTGTTGCATATTCTGCAAAGACTGTCTACACAGTGTTAACCTTCAGACTGCCTGATAACAAATGACCTACTCCTGCATTATTAACTGTTTCCTATTTTACCCTTCTTCTGTCTGAGTATAAGTGACTATCCCTGCTCTCCTGATTCTGTGGAAGGCATTTCCTGAAACCAGTTCCTTATTCAGAAGTCTATCTGGCTGATATCATGAATTACTTTGGCACAGGCTAACCCTGCTCCATATCGTGAGTACTTTGTTTTTTGGAGGTTGTCATGGGGTCACGTCCTGGATTAAACTCAGAGTGCAAGGGTGTTGTTTAAGTTTGCCCTTGCATTTGGGTCTACTTCTGGATATTTCCTAACCTGACAGGCGGGTTGCGGCCCAACTCACCAAAAAAGCTATACACTGTACAACTTTCTATGAGTTGTTTCTCAAGGTCATGCTCCAATGGCATATGACTCCTATCTGCCTTTTTAAAATTTTGCCCGTTAACTCACCTAAGTGCTGGAGGGGATGCGAGGACTTGGGAGCCCCTCAACATATTTGGTGGTCTTGTCCACAGATCCAGCCGCTCTGGCAGAAGGCAATCCAATATTGCTCTTCAGGGGGTATCCATTTACCCATGTCATCAAGTACATGTCTATTTCACATTTTGCCCAGGCAGTTGACCCTGCCTCAAAAATTGTTCTGTATCTACCTATTCTTAGCCGTTAAACTAGCTGTGGCCCGTATGTGGCTACAGCGTGTTTCACCCTCTTGGGAGCAAGTGACTGACATCTTAAACTTTGTTAAGAAAATTGAATCCTGGACTTCCGGTGGGCGGGCACAGTGAGAGGATGCAAGGAAAGGAGCTCCTGATACAACGCTCCCAGACCTGACCTTTCACCACCAAAATTAGCCCATTACCAGCCGATATCCTTGGCAGAAGCAGAGAGGCTGCCCGGACTTGAATCAGCAAGGAATTTTACAGCAAATTCCCTCACCGTTGAAGGTGCAGACAGTTGAAAAGGAAAGCAGCGGCAGATGCCGCCAAGGCGAGGGCACTCTCCATACCACTCGAGCCAGCGCTACAACAGACTAAGCCTAAAATAAAGCCCACCAGATTGTGGACGACACGACAGAGGAGAAGTGAGTTCCTTGTCTGCAGTACCGGCGCTGGAGGGTGAGATAGTCTAAGGCGGGAAACCGCCATTTTAACTTGCTAACAGTGACGCTGAGATCCAGCGTAAGTGCAGAGAACTCTGGATAGCCCCAAAGATTAAAGGGATAGTGTGTGTGTAAGACCCAAAATACATTATAACACAGCAGGGGGCAGAAGCCCGTGCTAGTGGCGATCCACACAGACAGCAAAGGCAAGGAACTGGGGACAGAGTACCGATTAGGAAAAAGACACCTCACAGCAGAATTAGGCAGCACAGTCCCCAAGCACAGGTCCCGCACAGACATAAAAAACTCTATAGCCTCAATACATATACCTGCGGAAGGTGCATAGAAGATCTGCACATACCCATTGGCAGAGAGGGTATACACAAGCGGACATAAAGCTCACTATCACGTCCCTACATAGATCCGAATAGACAAATTGAACTGACAATAACAAACTGCTATAAAGGACATCTCCTTGGGTTGTAGGGAGGTACGTAGGCGAGGCAGAGTGCACATAAAGGCCTCATTACTACATTATCATGCCCTTATCAACATCAGGGGTGAGAGCGATATACACACTCTATGAGACCTTTTTGGGAACTATTTTGAGAAACTGACAACTGCCACAAACATGCAGTGCTAAAACACAAAGATCCCTATACCCCCACTCACCCATCATACTCCTGATCCTTTAAAAGTTTTGGCTGTACCGGGCCTGGCAAATCTAAAGCTACATATCTTGGTAAAATAACAAGTTTGTACTAACCAAATACAGTTGGTATCCTCAGCTGTCAATACCTTAGCCCTGTATGCAAAAGTATTATAACTCCTACATTAAAAAAACGGACGCTATGGCCGGTAGGCAAAAAAATGCAGACAAGAAGAAAAACCAGGCTGAGGCTCAGCAGGCCGCAGAGCTGGCAGAAGATACATCACATAACGTGCTGATGGACACACACCCGATTGTCACACAAATCTCTGCACTGTTTTTGCCAAAGATTGATCAGCTTCAGTTGGGGATGGACTCCCTCACAGAGGAGGTCAAAACCTTCAATGGCAGATTGACAAGGGTAGAGCAAAAGGTTGCGGAAGGGGAATCAAGACATAGAGAAACAGAATCCCAAGTCAACTTCTTACAGCAGCAAAATGAAAGGCTGTGGGCAAAAATCGATGATCTGGAAAACAGGTCGCGCAGAAATAACCTTAGATTGGTGGGGGTCCCGGAGTCGCTGCCAGGCCCACAGCTGGTGGAATTTGCAGAGAACACCCTTCCCAACCTGTTAAATATCCCTAAAGAATCTCTGCCATGCACAGTAAAAAGAGCCCACAGAGTAGGAGACCAACGAAGACAAGGAGATAATAATCAACCACCGCGCCAAGTGATGGTGAAATATCTTAATTTCAGAGATAAAATAACAATACTACAGGCATATAGAAAGGCGACCTCACTGGAGTATGAGGGAAGAAGAATCCTGATATTTCAGGACTATTAGCAACTGTAGCAGCTAAAAGAAGAGAATTCACACCATTTTGCAAGCAACTCAATGAACAGGGCAGAACTGCGGCCTTGTTGTTCCCAGCGAGACTGAGATTACATACAGAGAAAGGCCCATTGTTCTTTGAGTCGCCAACTCAACTCAAAATACATCTTCAAAGAGAAAGAGAAAAGCAACGCAGAATAAACGAAGAGGAAGCAGTACCATGAACCAGAGACCCGGTTAGGTCCGGGCATGCCAGAAGTAATGGTTGTCTGCAGATATAACCATGGACACTTGTATCCTTGCAAAGTGAGGGGGGGGATTATTACTAAATAAAGGTTGTATAGTATTATCCACTTAAACCCTAAAGTGGGAGACAGTTTAAAGTTTTCAGGTTAAAAATTGAAACGTTTATATGCATGGTAAGATTGTTTTCTTGTTATTTGTTCATAGGTTTCTAAGCTCTGTTATTTCAAGTATTGATTACCTGTATGCACTAGAGATAGAAAGCATAGGGGTAGCAAGGCAAGCGAGACAGAGATTGTAAGGCCTTGAGGGAGTCTAGACGCTATTAGCTGTGTACCCTAGAGTTGGAGGAAGGAGGGAGGGAATAGGCATTAACTAAAAGTTACAAAGTTATAGTTCAGGAGTTTGCTGACTCAGTCTATCTTTGTTGTTACCTGTTTGCATAATTTTTGTGACCTGTTTGCTGTCTGTTTCACACATTAACTTACTGTTTGTGCTAGAAAAAGGGCAGAGTCGTTTCTCCTCTGGGTGCCGCTAGGGGGGGAAGGGAGCTACAGTCCTCCGGAATTACAACGTCAGAGAACCCTGGACATAAGGACCTATACTGTAAGGTACCGCACACACAACACACCGGTCAGGATCTTTACCTGAAATACACGTTAAACCTATAGGGCACTCTGACACTTTAGATTAAGATAAAACTGACTACATAGAATGTGGGAGGGATCACATCCCCAATAAAGAGAAAAACTATCCTTAGACAACTGAACATTAAAAGAACAGACATTGCCATACTAGAGGAAACTCATCTCTCTCAGAAAGAGCACCAGAAACTCAAACAGGGATGGGTAGGGGAAGTTTTATACACCCCGTACGAGGGGAAGAGAGCCAGAGGGGTAGAAATACTTTTCAGAAAGGGCCTGGACTATTCTGCACTACAATCTGTCACAGACACGGAGGGGAGATATATCATAGTGGACATCAGAATTGGGGGCACACGGATGATTCTGTGTGGGGTATACGGACCGCACACGGCAAATAAAGCATTCCTGACTGGACTCCAGACCAAACTTCTACAGTTTTCAGATCTCCCCATTGTAGTGGGAGGTGACTATAACATTGCACCATATACACCAGCAGACAGATTCCATAATCCACAACAGCCAATAAGACATACAGTACGAGAGCAGGGCTCAAAAGGGGAAACACGCTTACTAAAAGTTTTTAGGAATGCACTCTCCCTAACAGATGTATGGAGGGATAGGAATCCGGAAGCCAAGGATTATACTTGTCTGCACCCAGCTAAAACAACACAGTCGCGAATAGATTACTTCCTAGTTTCTAACTCACTATGTCCATGCGTAACGGACATCAAGATAGACCCGATAACTATATCTGACCATGCCCCAGTTAACTTGCACATAGAAACTAACCCACCTTGTAGGCAGGCGAATAGATGGAGATTTCCGGTGCACCTCTTTCATGATCTTAACTTGCGAAAATACTTAGTTGGGGAGTGGTTAGCTTATAGGGAATTAAACGCGCAGCACATCACTGATATATCTCTGTTTTGGGAGTCTGCAAAGGCAGTTCTGAGGGGGGTGATCACAGCATATACGGCAAAGTTGCAGAAATCTCGAAGAATCAAAGGGGAACTGCTCTTGCGCCAGCTCCTGAACACTAAAAATCGGTATTTGAGGTGCCCCACAGAACAAAACAGGGTCAAATATAGAGAAGTAAAAAGCCTTAGAGACACATACCTCACACAGACATCAGTCACAGCTCAGAATCGCTCCCAGGCAAAATATTATAGATACGGGAATCGTACAGGGAAGCTATTGGCCAGGATTACCAAGTTAGATAGAAAACCAAACACCATTGTAACCATCAAAGGAAAGGAAAAGTTACTTACATCAGAAGAGGAAATACAGAGAGCATTCCGGGATTATTATTCAAACCTATATAACTCCCAAAGAATAGATTCAGATGCTAAGGAAAAGTTTTGGAGTGACTTGACACTCCCACAGCTAGATGAGGAACACCAGCAGAAATTAAAGGCCAAGATTCAGCCCTCAGAGATTGCAAGGGTAATAGACACACTCCCACTTGAGAAAGCCTCGGGACCAGATGGGTTGCCCGGGGAGTTCTACAAAATGATTAAAGAAGAAACGGTTGACACACTGGCCTTGTTATTTAATGCCATTCTAGAAGGGAGAGCTAACTTATCCAATAGATTCACAGAAGCCAACATCACAGTTCTCCCCAAGCCAGATAGAGATCCACTTCTAACCCAGTCTTATAGGCCGATATCCCTTCTTAATTCGGACTACAACATTTTAACCAAACTTCTAGCAAATCGATTAGCGGCACTAATCCCCCTGTTAGTTCATGAAGACCAAACCGGCTTCGTGAAGGGTAGGTCAGCGGTTAAAAATATGAGGAAACTTCAGCTACTACTTGCACACTTCTGGAAACTGGGAGGGGGAAAAACACAGCATGATAGGGAAGAGGCCTGTCTGATTCTAGTAGATGCCGAGAAGGCATTCGATAAAATTTTATGGGACCATTTATTTACCACTATGGAGAGATTTGGGATACAGGGAGCCTTTATGAAAGCCATCAAAACAATTTATAGCAATCCCCAAGCGGCAGTCCTAGTAAATGGATCGCCTTCCAAAATGTTTAACCTCAAGAGAGGCACAAGGCAGGGATGCCCTCTCTCCCCGCTCCTCTTTGACCTTGCATTAGAACCCCTGGCTATTAGAATAAGAAAGGAAACGGAGGGCTTAGAGATAAATGGGGAGGTTCAACATCTGTCATTATTTGCGGTTGATATGCTGCTATACACAAGGGATCCCAGAAGAAACATTCCTACTATAACTAGGATCATTGCAGACTTCAGTAAAATCTCAGGATATCAGATAAACAAAGACAAGTCTGAGCTTCTCTGGCTATCTAATAATAACCCGGATCTACCCCTGGAGGACAATTTCAAAGTAATCACACATACCTTTAAATACCTAGGAATCACATTGACTAGAGACCCAACTCAATGGTATGGGGCCAATTTTAAACCCCTACTGAAAGAATTGAAACAAATGCTAATAAACTGGAGTACACTACCAATAACTCTGTCAGGAAGAATAGGGCTAATCAAAATGATTTTGTTCCCCAAATTACTGTACACCCTACAGATGCTCCCGGAGCTTCTACACAAACAGGATCTAAAAATACTAAATAGAGACATTATGCACTTTGTATGGAGGGGGAAAAAGCAGAGACTAAGCTATCAATAATTGACAGGCAGACCGGAGATGGGAGGTTTGGGACTGCCGAATATTGAGTTCTACAACTGGGCAGCAGGGGTCAAATATGTGATGGACTGGCTGACGGATAGGGAACACTTTACTAATGGCAAACTAGAGACAGCTCACATCAAACCGTGGTCACTCAAGATGTTACCACACATGACTCGCACTCAGGTGGAATCTATTCTGGGAGGGGAAACATTATTCAGTGGCCCGATAAAGGCGTGGAGAAAGGTTTGTAGGGCCTTAGAAGTCTAACCAAATCACACTGTCTTCCTGCCACTGAGGGGCAATCCAGATTTCCCAGCAGGATTCACTACGAAACCCTTTAAAGAATGGGATACATGGGGAGTGACAAGCATCAAACAAATTCTCACAATAGAGGGCACAGCAGTTCGCACATTTGCAGAACTGCAAAGAGAGTATGGTATCCCTAATAAGCACCATTTTGCATATCTGCAGGTGAGGCATTACGTACAAACCCTATTAAGATCAGGGAAATTGCCAGACACTAATTGTGACATATATCAATTACTAACTCTGACAAGGGGGGGACTGACCTCTATATCATACACCTATAAAACTTTGCAAAAACGACCGAACAAAGCTAACTTAACACACATTACGAAAACATGGACTGAACTATTGGGGCAGGATGTCCCAGACAGCTGTATTGAACAAAGCTTTGTAAAAGTAAGAGAAGCCACCCTGTCAAATGAGATAAGAGAATCACACACCAAACTGATCCACAATGCATATATTACGCCAAAACTATTTCTCAAGTGGAAACATGACACAACAGGTCTGTGCCCAAAATGCTCCAATGACAACCCAAACATTATACATATGATATGGCAATGTCCACAACTTACAAAATTCTGGGGCATGATGCAGAGGTGGTTGGAGAGACATACTGGGGAAAGAATCAGATTTACACCCGAAATGGTGATATTCTTATATACACAGACAGGACATAAAAAACATGGGGCGTACATATACAATGTTATACTGCATGCTAGGAGACTTATTCTACAACAGTGGCTGGCTCAGGCCCCCCCGCACTTAGCACAACTCAAAGAAGCCTTAAGACGACAGATGACTTATGAACAAATAGACACTCAGGGAGACATAACACGGAGAACGAAGAAGTTTATGACTAAATGGGAACCATTCATTAGATCACTATATATTCACCACCAAAGACAAATCATTTACCCGTTCAAAGACTCGGACTATATACTAAATGCACAAATGAGGGGACAATGGAATATCTTTGCCTAGAGAGGGGGAGAACAGTTGATATAGGGCCCAGTTCTGAGAGGGAAGTTCCTCTGGGCGGCACCCGGGGGGGAGAGCTGATGAATTAGAAGCTGAGAAATAGATAAATCAGTGAGGCTGAGATTGACGGCAATAGGAGTAGAATATTACCCAGATGCTACTCAGTGTTAACATAACATACATGGTAGGGGATGAGGGAGAGTGGAACAGGAAAGGTTAGAGTGAGGATATGGAGATTGTGGAGAGGAGATAGAAAAAGTAAAATCCATTGTGGTGGAGGGGACGAGTCATGTTCACATATTGTATTTCAATGTTTTTCTGTATCTTGTTATTTGTTGATTTGTCGCTGTAAGCTACACTGGTATAAATAAAGTATTTAAAAAAAAGAAAATGGAATCCTATGTCTCCCACATTCATGGGTCAGAAGACCTCCAGATCAAAATCTGGGCATACGGCCCAGAGTAATTCTTACTGCAAATATTATGGGTAACTCATGGTTCCTTAGTATTGTTCTTTTCTAATACTATACGAACAATCTTACCCATTCAGGCCCCCCCCCCCTTCCCTAGAATGAATCCGATTCCCCCTTGCCTTTTTCCTAAAATCCCTTTCCCATATCCCCCACCCTTGTTTTTTTTTTTTTTTCTCCCCCCCCCATCTGATAGCTTGGCACAGTTTCTTTATGGTTTGACTAATATATCTGATTTGCAATATTCTATGGTTAAGTTATGATGTTGGTAAGAACAGTTATGAAATGACCTTTATATTATGTGGAAAATGCTGATCTATCTGGACAATTAGCAATGTGTCTGTCTTCTCACAGAAACTGGCCTTTAGCACTCCCATCTGGAGAGGTGGGGGAAAAATTGGAGACCCACAGGCAATTGACTCTAACATTCAGCATTCTCTCGTGTCTCTTATTGTGTATCTGTTCTATATATTGTAATTTCCTATTAGTACTGTATTATGTACTATTGTTATTTACATATATGCTTTTGATGCTCTTATGTTCACTCATCTATTAAAACAATAAAAAATTATTATAAAAAAAAATAAAACCTAACCTGAGTTACACTAACACCTAACCTTACACTACAATTACATCAATTAATGCGGGGCATTGCCTCAAAGAAATCAGCTCTTTTACCTGTAAAAAAAATACAAACAATAATTTTATTTTAGTGTTTTTGCGATGCGGGAGGGCCTCGGTTTAGGGGTTAATAGGTAGTTTATGGGTGTTAGTGTACTTTGTAACACTTTAGTTATGAGTTTTATGTTTCAGCTTTGTAGCGTAAAACCCATAACTACTGACTTTCAGTTTACGGTATCGATCCTGGCGGTATAGGCTGTACCGCTCACTTTTTGGCCTCCCGGGCAGACTCGTAATACTGGCACTATGGAAGTTGCATTACGGCCAAAAATGTGTGTGGTACTCCTAAACCTGCAAGACTCGTAATACCAGCGGTAGTGAAAAAGAGCCATAACGCTGCTTTTTCACTCATACCGCAAAAATTATAATCTAGCCGTTAGTTTGTTATTTTTCGTACTTTAGTGTTTGTTATTTTTTGTAATTTAGTCTTTTTTATTTTCTGTAATTTTTTTTCTTAATTTAATTTTCTTTCATTTTAGTTTAATAATTATATTAGTTTAATTATTAGTTTCAACTTAGTTCTTTTAATTTGACAGGTAAATTTTAATTTAATTTAAGCTAGGGAAATTGTAATTTTAATATAACGTTAGGGGGGCATTAGGTTTAGGGGTTACTAGTTTAATTTAGTTTTTTTGCGATGTGGGGGGCTTTCAGTTTAGGGGTTAATAGTTTAGTATCTTTTGTTGCGGGGGGCTTGTGGTTTAGGGGTTAATAGGTTTATTATAGTGGCGGCGGTGTAGGGCTTAATAACTTTAGTATAGTGGGGGCGATGTGGGCGGACGGCAGATTAGGGGTTAATAATATTAAAATAGTGGCGGCGATATTGGGAGCATCAGATTAGGGGTTAATACATTTATTAAAGTGTTTGCGATGCGGGAGGGCCTCAGTTTAGGGGTAAATAGGTAGTTTATGGGTGTTAGTGTACTTTGTAGCACTTTAGTTATGAGTTTTATGTTACAGCTTTGTAGCGCAAAACTCATAACTACTGACTTTAGATGGCGTTACGGATCTTGACGTTTTAGAGTGTAATGCTCACTTTTCACCGCAAAGCTCGTAATACCCGCGCTATGGGAATCCTTTTAAAAAATGTTTTACGAGTGTGGTACTGACGTTGCGTTACAAGCTAAAAGGCTTGCGGTACACCTATACCGACAAGATTTGTAATGGCTGCGGTGCTGTTATGGTATTTTCAGTGTTAAGAGCCGTAACGCACAACTCATAATCTAGCTGTATGTTTTTACCTGCACAAGAGGTAAATATATATTGTATTAGAGGAATATTCCAGAGAGACCAGATAATCACAGATAATAAGGTACGGCTCTCCATATCCGCATACGATCTACACACTACTTTGGAGATAGCGTTTTTCACATACATTTCACTTGTCATACACAAGGAGAATTTTGCTTTCTTTGGGTTTGAGAAACAGCTTTACCACCAGAGTTTTATCAGCACACTTGTCTCAAGGAAAGACTGAGACGACTATCGCTACATTTTTTATGTCATATTTTATGCAATGTTTTTAGCAGATCGCAGAAAAACGTCTGCACTTATGACATATGGTTTTTTTTTTTTTAAATAGCACACTTTTTCCCTTTTAATTCCTATTTAACTGATTGGCCAACAATTGTTTTTTTAAATTTTATTTTTATTATTAACACTTCATACCTATTACGTTTTTTTTTTATATTGTGTTTATATGTATATTGTATATGTATATTTGATATTGAGATCCACATACAGTACAAACTATTGTTATATATTTTCACTCTTGTTTTCTATATTAGGGGTACATTCATACCCATGTATTATTCCATCTCTGTTCCATAGTGAGTTTGCAATATTCTTATCTTTGTCCGGTGAGAATGACAATATTTAGTGAAGAGCAGATTATCTCATGACTATCGCATAGTAACTCAAACTCTTCTGCTAGTTAATTTTGACTTTCCTATCCCTTTAAAAGCAGATTAAAAATCTATGTGAAATGGACTGGGAAACAGTTAAATTATGCCAGTACAAATAACTTGTGACGTTAACATGCTGTAAAGCTACTAGAAAACAACAAGTTAACTGAATATTTCAGTGGCATTTAATTTGATTGGAATGACCTTGAATTTGATATATTCGGCAAAGATGGGAATCTACTCATATACCTACAAATTTCTTCTCAAGATTATTTTTGTGTTTTTTTTATACTGTAATATTTAGTTTACTCTACATCAGTTTTTTCTAAAATTGTTATTTTGTTAATGTCCATGAAGTATACTAGATGTGAACTGGAGATCTGCTGTGACTTGGTTTTGCAACATTCTAATTATGTTGAAATTATTTTTATTGAGAGCACAGAGCAAAGGAAAACATAGAGCAAACAGTCGTCCTCGCGCAGGAGTTGCATCTATACATGTATTTAAGTCTTCCCTTTATCTCTTTATTCCTAAAAAGTTATTTATCCAGCGTATTGTACTTTTTGCAAACAATATCATCTAAAACATTCTAGGAAAGTATATAACATACATAATCTCTATAGTGCTCATGAAACAATTTTTTAATTAATATGAATTTAAACTAAGTAACTTGAATGTGGTCATTTTGTGTTATCCATGAATCTATCTGATTTATCCTTCTTTGTCAAAGGGTGTAATATTTTCGAAAAGGAATCTTTATTCAAACTGTACCATTGTTTTGCTAATGTAAAATACCAACACTTGTTGTCATGTGTCAAGAGGTAAATTCCATCTCATAGGTGTCCATGCATGATACAGTAAAACCAGATCTTATAAAAGTTTTCCCAGGTATCCTGTAGCCAGGCTACCTCCTCTGTAATTTTATATATACAATTTATTTTGTCTAAAATTTCTTACCATTGTAGGCAAGCCCACTTTCCAGTGTCTTGCTATGCATGTTATGCATGTTCTGGTTGACATGCACAAAACCTTAATAAATTTGTTAATTGGGGTATTAAATTGTGGTAGATTCTTATTTAACAATGTGTGAGAGATATTGAGAGAAATAGGCTCATCTAAGAGTGTGCTTAATAGATTGTTCAGCTGTTTCCATATCTCTTTCACCCTACTACACTCCCACCACATATGAAGATATGTACCCAGCTCTCCACAGCCTCTGTAACAGTATTTTGGTTTAGTAGATGAGAAATGGGAAGTTGTAATGAGAGTTAAATACCATCTGAACAATGTTTTAATGCAGTTTTCCCTCAGGTCTGCACTTATCATGCCTTTTTACTAGATTCATACAATATTTGATCCCATTCATCTTTTGGAAGAGAAATACCCAAATCCATCTCCCATTTGACAATGGTAGTAGATTTAGTTTTATGTTTGTTTTCCTGGAGTTTGAGATATATTTTAGAGATTGCACTTTTGAGTATGGATGAACCTCTCCCTGAGCATTATATTTACTAAGAGCGGAAGTTATTTGTAGATAGCTGAACCAGTGTAATTTATATGGGCATATTTTCTCTTGTAGTTGATTAAATGGGACGATTAGGCCTCCCACCATGAAATCCGCTACCCTGTATAGTCCCTTGTTTGCTCATTTATCTGAATATGTAATTCGTGTGGTAGAAGGTGTTTAAGTGGCCTAACCCGAGAGTTGACTCATATCAAGGCAAGGGAACCAGTGAGTGACTTCCATAACGTCATCATGTCAGTTGTGACTGCAACATTCTAATTATATGCACATTAAATAAACTACTTTCTAAACATAAGTTTAGAATTGTATATCATTACAGCAGAATAAAATTGTCCTACTTTGCAGAAAACATTAACATGGGTCATTTCACTTATTTCCTGGTTTATAAAGTGGTTAATCATGTTATGAATTAGTTTTGGGCTCAAATGTGAGTATTTTTAACTATATTTTTAAAATCTAAATTTACGTTTTTATTTTTTCACATTTATTTATAAATAATTCAATGGAAATGGGTAATAAAATATATTTATTTCATTAATTAAAAATGCATAGTTTTTCTGGTATTTTATACTGATTAACATGTAAGGGCGTTTAAGTGATATACCAATGTAATTTGAAGGTATCAGTGCAGTCAACAGTTAGTTTGGCATATTATTTTTATTATTACCTAGAATTTTTTGTGTGACTCTAACATTGTTTTGCTTATGTTTATATTACTAGAAATTTTAGAGCAATATTTTAAAATATAAATACAGAAAAAGGAAATGGAAATAATCATTCTATTTTTTTATTTTTTTTAAATCGCAAGAAATATAGAATATAAATAAAGTCTTTAAAGTTGGTTTCTGCATGTAATGCCACCTCTAGAAACTAGATAAAATGTAAACTTATTGGGTATATTCTGGTGAATCTCCATTGAGTTTACTTTTGGATCAGTGAATGTGCTTTGCTTGCTATGTATATTTAAAGCATTGCATTTACTTGGCACTGGTTTAAATTAATTATCAGAATTTTAAGAAATTATAAGATATTTTTTTGAGATTGTATTCAATATTTTATACACCTATTTTTTACCTTCGTTCTACCTTCTGCAGTAAAACCAGTACTTGGCTGTGATTTTTTTTTTTGGTTTCTTAGATATTTTTTTCTTCTAGCTTGAACAATTCTTCACCTTGATATCCTTATAAATTGTTTCCAATGCAGAATAAAAAATAGTTTACAAACAATGAGATTGCCACACTCCTAGATATTTCATTATAAGATCCTGTAGATATTTCATCATTTGAAGCTTTCAACTTGTCATAATAGGTGGTAAAACCAACTACCATATGTATAATATTTTAATTTCCTTTAACACCTAAAGATGAAATCTAAAAATGAAATAGATATGTAGATTGGTTATCATTTATAATTGCTAGAGAAGTCTTAGGTTTGAGGTTAGGTTTCAAGATGTTTGTTATTTTGTCCCTTGTTTCCTATAGCTTTCTTTTCTTTTTTATCTCTTGGTCAAGTTGTTACTTACAAGAATTTGAAATTTCATAACATTTTATGGATGTCTGTTAAAAATAACACAAAATATACCGGCACTGTAACACATAAAAATATAGAAACCTACCAGTAGAAAAAATTACACCCAGTTGAAATGGACACCAAAACCTAAACTTATTTTTAATAGAAAAAGTAATTTGACTAATTATCTTGTAACCACTTTAATAGGCGGTTAATAGGAATGCCTGTCTGAAAGGTATGCTACCACATGTTAAAAAATAAAATAAAATAATTTTGATATAGATTTGGTAACCTTTGGAAAATTAAAGAACATATTGAGGGTTAGATTACAAGTGGTGTGTTATTATAATTTATTTGCGTAAGCGAAAACTCCTCTAGGATTTTCATTTTTGCGTTTGTTGGGTTGCGTTCGTATTACAAGTTCCAAAAATATGTTTTTTGAGCTAGTGTTAACCTAAATAGCACAAAAAACCTAACTTAAGTATTGTATGTATTACCCTGTAGAGATCAATGGAGAAAAGTGGAAAAAATACTATACTAAACCCGAGATTGCGCAATCTCCTTTTTGCATTCCCCATAGAAGTCAATGGGGAAAAAAAACAAACACCCATCGCGCAAACAACATAGCATATTCACATTAGCAAATGTGAAATATTTACAGAAAATACAGTTAAAATCTTTATTAAATATGAATATTGCATACAAATGTTTTATCATGTTTGTATCTTCTTAATGGCAAAGGGCTATAATCCACTCTTATATATGTTTATATATGTGATTGTGTACATACAGTCATGGCCAAAAATATTGTGTGGAATGTGTCAGATTTGGCTTTTTTTTCCTCCAATTTTTTCGTGTCATACCAAAACAAAGAAAATAAATAAACATGAGAATGCCTAAACATTTGTAATTGCAACAATTTTCTGGGCGAAGTGGTGCATTGTCTGGAAGAAATGCAGGGGTGACAATATTTTTGGCTATGACTGTATATATTAATTTTTTTATTTGTGTATATATGAATGTAAATACATATATACACATATAAGAAAAATTAATATATATGTACACATATATAAACATATATATGTATATACACACTAATAAATCTTTAGCAATGTATCTGTATGTGTCTCAATGTTAAAGTAACACCCAAGATCTCATATCTTTGATCCCTTATAACTTTTTTGTGCAATACTTTTTTAAAAAAAACATTTTTTACTAGACAGTGTTAATATGGGTGTAACTGTACTTTGTAATGTATTGTTGAAGTGTTTTGTGCAACTTTTTGTATGAGAGTTTTCATCCAGATACAGTTTTTAAATCTATACCTAGGAGTCAGTTCCTACGCACTAAGAGGATTGTCAGGGATCAAGAAAAATTACCAGATAGGCTAAGATCTATGGGCAATAAATTTGAAAAAAGAGGCTACCCCAAAGAGGTCATTGCAAACAGCATTGAGGATCTTGATAGGAAGAAAGTTAAGAGTAAGAATGACTCTAACAGATTGGTGTTTGCTACAGAGTATAGTGACAGAAGTAAAGATATCTTCTGAATAGTGAGAAAACACTGGCACCTCTTATGAAAATACAATCCAGAAGTGGAATCCTTTAAATTGCCCCCTATGCCATCGTATCGACGGGTAAAAAACCTTAGGGATAATTTGGTTAAAGGAGATGTGAGTACTACTAAACCATCAAACATTAATTATCGAACTACCCCTAATAAGGGTTGTTATCCATGCTTACATTGTGCTCAATGCAACTCCATCATTAAAGGAAAATGTTTAACCCAAAATGATAAAAGGAAACAACTTACTATTAATGGCCTCTATACATGCCAAACCGATTATATAATTTACCTCCTTAAATGCCCATGTGGGTTGTGTTATATTGGCAAGACCACCCAAGCTGCAAGGGATAGATTTAGTCAACACGAAACATCTATTAAATCAAAGGATATGTCTTTACCAGTTTCTGCACACTTTACACAGATGGGTCATACAGTTAGTCAGCTCCGATTTCAAGTAATTGATCACATTCCCATACACAGCAAAGGGGGCAACAGGGAATAAAAATTTAAACAAAAGGAAGTTTGGTGGATCAAACATTTAAACACATTACACCCTTATGGTCTGAATAGTGATTATGATTTGTATTTGTTTTCATAGATTTTGTGGGTTATGTTTTCTGGTACCACTAGAGATCACTATTTAATATGATTCCTTTAAAACCTGGATAGGTATGAGTTAATCCAATTAACAATACAGGCTGTAATTTTATTGTTTCAGATACCCTTTTTAAAGTGTATGTTCAGTTTTTTTTAACTATGCATGATTAAGGACCATGTAGGTCCGAAACGTCGCTGATTTTAAAGGTTGTTATATCCTAATAAAAAAAATATTTTTTCATCTTTGAACAAAGCTGCTGTATTGTGGTGCTGTCACACTTGATGCATTGACTGTATACTTTGGAGTTTTTGCTGATATTCCACGGTGACAGGCACACATTCTGTAAAAATACCTATGGTTATAGTGCTGGACTCTATTTTTCTATTTATTGTTTATGGAATCAGCGGAGCCATGAGCACCCCTAGTGAGTGAAATTACTATGGAGGATATTCAACCTTCTACATTCTCTTATTTAGACATTGATGGAGCCCGCATCACTTCCCTAGCCCTGGGATCAAGGAATTTCTTAAGAAATACTGCTGAAGTGGATTTATAAAAGGAATATGAGAGAACAAAAAGAAAGCTGATATCTCTGGAGTTACATTCTGTTACACTCACAGAATATTACAGGAGTAAAAGAATCCCTAGAGGGTAAGGGTGAAACTGAGACCAACTATACTTGCTAATAACGAACTGTACAAAACTTGTTTTGAGAGTATACTTAATAAGTGCTCCTTCGAGTTAATTGTGTTAATGGTCGAATGCTTACAGATGGAAATTGACAAACAGAAAAGTTTGGTATTGGAGGCGGAGTGGGGGATGGAAGCAAAGTACTATGGAGATGTTGAAGGCTACTAAAGATGAAGTTGATACATTGTTATTACAGCACTGCCAAGATCTTGAAGAGAGAAAGAGGTCAAAGTTCGACAGAGACGAGCTTGACTACACCAATCATCGGGTGTATAATTGGTCACGTGACTACACGTCACGATCTTGTGAGTCACGTGATGGCCCACGTTGGAGGAGACTGCAAGGAGCGTCCATCAATCAGGACAGAGCAGGTGAAGGCTCATCATCCGCGGAGAGTTTTTTAGATTCCGGTTCGGAAGGAGATACCGGAGGGGAGGGCGGAAGCACCGCCCCCCAAAAAGAACAGCGGATGAATACGCAGAGCTCCTGGAACCAATATCGTCAGATGTCGAGACAACGACGAGGAGGGAGATACCGGCGGGGCATGAGGAAGTAAAGGTAAATGGATTGCCTAATCCCAGTCCCCCTACACCCGAGGAAGAGAATTTAGTCATTAACATTTCTAATTATATGTTATGTGATGGGAGCACAGTCTCCTGATGAAATGACTTTCTTTTATGTCCTGTAAAGGACTGTGATGAGTTTGAAACCGATATAGATCTGTATAATTTTTTTAGGATGTTAAGATTAAAAGCAATTTATGGTGGTAAAAATGTTGATAAATCAGTTGAGAAGAATTCAATAAACGAAAGGACATTGGAAACCAGGCCATTCAATTTGAATGCTTTAAATTTGTATAAGAAATCTACATATATACCTCCCACCAGTAATTCAGCTGTAGAAACCTTTGTGAAATTTGTAGAAAAAGATGTTACCAATTTAGTGAAAAAATGAACCTTAGCCAATATAAGAAACTGCATAATTTAACTAGGGAAGAAAATGAGGCTATATCTCTATTAAGAAATAATAAAGATATCACTATAAAAAGTGCCGATAAGGGTGGAGCCATAGTGATATTAGATACCCAATATTATGTCCAGGAGATCTTACAACAACTTTCAGATGGAGGAGTATATAAAATTTTAGATCACAACCCCCTAACAGATATACAAAAAGAGTTGAAAGTGATCCTAGATAGGGCCTTTGAACACAATGTTATTTCTAAGCATGTATATGATTTTTTGTGGCAAAAATTTCCAATAACCCCAATTTTTTTATACATTTTCCAAGGTAAAGAAAAACTTGTCTTCTCCACCAGGGTGGCCTATTGTAGCTTGTACAGAATCTGTATTTTCTAATGTATCCATTTTTTTGGATGAATGTATCCATTTTTTTTCCCAATGGTTAAACAGCAAAGATCCTTCCTTAAGGATACAAATGAATTTGTTAGTGAAATTAGCTGAGGTTGAAATTGAAGAAACATGGTTTATTTTTTTTCCCTAGATGTGGTGAATCTATACACCTCTATTCCCCATGAGGCTGGTTTGACAACTGTAAAAAGCTTTCTAAATGAGAGTAAAATGTATAACCCATTACAGATGGATTTTATTGATGATTTGCTAAGACTTGTGCTTTATTGCAATTATTTCCTTTTTCAGGACACGTATTACATACAAAAGCATGGTACAGCTTTGGGCTCCAATGTAGCCCCCTCATATGCCAATTTGTTTATGAGTTTGTTTACAACAATCAGTCATTTATCAGCTGTTGTAAGCTTTAGCTAAGGTATATAGATGATATTTTTGGCATATGGGGGGCACATTGGAGTCCTTATTACAATTTGTAGAAGATATTAACCCCTTAATGACCACAATGTACCCTGTATGTCACTGGTCGTTAAGGGTTTTTTCTGGACATAATAGCACAAGTCTAGCAAGAATACGCTATTAATGCCCTCCCTCCAGCAGGCTTTGTGGAATAGAGCAGTCTCAATGCTGGTGGCAAGACCACGCTATAAAACAATCAAGTCCCAAAAAAAGGCCAGTGACATACAGGGTACGTCGCTGGTCCTTAAGGGGTTAATGCATCCATGGCAGACATTAGATTTACCCTCACATATTCCAAACAGGAGGTTAGCTTTTTGGATACCATGGTATGTAAGCAAGGTACTAAATTAAGCACTGATCTCTATACTAAGCCTACTGATAAGAACCCCTTGCTTAGGTATGAGAGTTTTCATCCAGATACAGTTTTTAAATCTATACCTAGAAGTCAGTTGCTACGCACTAAGAGGATTGTCAGGGATCAAGAAAAATTACCGGATAGGCTAAGATCTATGGGCAATAAATTTGAAAAAAAGAGGCTACCCCAAAGAGATAATTGTAAACAGCATTGAGGATCTTGATAGGAAGAATGTTAAGAGTAAGAATGACACCAACAGATTGGTGTTTGCTACAGAGTATAGTGACAGAAGTAAAGATATCTTCCGAATAGTGAGAAAACACTGGCACCTCTTATCAAAACACAATCCAGAAGTGGAATCCTTTAAATTGCCCCCTATGCCATCGTATTGACGGGTAAAAAACCTTAGGGATAATTTGGTTAAAGCAGATGTGGGTACTACTAAACCATCAAACATTAATTATCGAACTACCCCTAATAAGGGTTGTTATCCATGCTTACATTGTGCTGAATGCAACTCCATCATTAAAGGAATTTTTTTTAGCCCAAAATGATAAAAGGAAACAACTTACTATTAATGGCCTCTATACATGCCAAACAGATTATGTAACTTACCTCCTTAAATGCCCATGTAGGTTGTGTTATAATGGTGAGACCACCCAAGCTGCCAGGGATAGATTTAGTCAACACAAAACATCTATTAAATCAAAGGATATGTCTTTACCAGTTTCTGCACACTTCACACAGATGGTCATACAGTTAGTCAATTGATCACATTCCCATACAAAGGAGAGGGGGCAACAGGGAATTAAAATTGAAACAAAGGGACGTTTAGTGGATCAAACATTTAAACACATTACACCCTTATGGTCTGAATAGAGATTATGATATGTATTTGTTTTTATAGATTTTGTGGGTTATGTTTTCTGGTACCACTAAAGGTCACTATTTAATATGATGCCTTTAAAACCTGGATAGGTATTAGTTAATCCAATTAACAATACAGGCTGTAATTTAATTGGTCCAGTTACCCTTTTGATAAAGTGTATGTTCAGTTTTTTTTTTTAACTATGCAAGATTAAGGACCATGTAAGTCCGAAACGTTGCTGTTTTTATGGTTGTTATATCCTAATAAAAGAAAGAATTTTTCACCTTTGAACAAAGCTGCTGTATTGTGGTGCTGTCACACTTGATGCATTGACTGTATAATTTGGAGTTTTTGCAAATGCTCCACGGTGACGGGCACACATTCTGTAAAAATACCTATGGGTATAGTGCTGGACTCTACAGGGAGTGCAGAATTATTAGGCAAGTTGTATTTTTGAGGATTAATTTTATTATTGAACAACAACCATGTTCTCAATGAACCCAAAAAACTCATTAATATCAAAGCTGAATAGTTTTGGAAGTAGTTTTTAGTTTGTTTTTAGTTATAGCTATTTTAGGGGGATATCTGTGTGTGCAGGTGACTATTACTGTGCATAATTATTAGTCAACTTAACAAAAAACAAATATATACCCATTTCAATTATTTATTTTTACCAGTGAAACCAATATAACATCTCAACATTCACAAATATACATTTCTGATATTCAAAAACAAAACAAAAACAAATCAGTGACCAATATAGCCACCTTTCTTTGCAAGGACACTCAAAAGCCTGCCATCCATGGATTCTGTCAGTGTTTTGATCTGTTCACCATCAACATTGCATGCAGCAGCAACCACAGCCTCCCAGACACTGTTCAGAGAGGTGTACTGTTTTCCCTCCTTGTAAATCTCACATTTGATGATGGACCACAGGTTCTCAATGGGCTTCAGATCAGGTGAACAAGGAGGCCATGTCATTAGATTTTCTTCTTTTATACCCTTTCTTGCCAGCCATGCTGTGGAGTACTTGGACGCGTGTGATGGAGCATTGTCCTGCATGAAAATCATGTTTTTCTTGAAGGATGCAGACTTCTTCCTGTACCACTGCTTGAAGAAGGTGTCTTCCAGAAACTGGCAGTAGGACTGGGAGTTGAGCTTGACTCCATCCTCAACCCGAAAAGGCCCCACAAGCTCATCTTTGATGATACCAGCCCAAACCAGTACTCCACCTCCACCTTGCTGGCGTCTGAGTCGGACTGGAGCTCTCTGCCCTTTACCAATCCAGCCACGGGCCCATCCATCTGGCCCATCAAGACTCACTCTCATTTCATCAGTCCATAAAACCTTAGAAAAATCAGTCTTGAGATATTTCTTGGCCCAGTCTTGACGTTTCAGCTTGTATGTCTTGTTCAGTGGTGGTCGTCTTTCAGCCTTTCTTACCTTGGCCATGTCTCTGAGTATTGCACACCTTGTGCTTTTGGGCACTCCAGTGATGTTGCAGCTCTGAAATATGGCCAAACTGGTGGCAAGTGGCATCTTGGCAGCTGCACGCTTGACTTTTCTCAGTTCATGGGCAGTTATTTTGCGCCTTGGTTTTTCCACACGCTTCTTGCGACCCTGTTGACTATTTTGAATGAAACGCTTGATTGTTCGATGATCACGCTTCAGAAGCTTTGCAATTTTAAGAGTGCTGCATCCCTCTGCAAGATATCACACTATTTTTGACTTTTCTGAGCCTGTCAAGTCCTTCTTTTGACCCATTTTGCCAAAGGAAAGGAAGTTGCCTAATAATTATGCACACCTGATATAGGGTGTTGATGTCATTAGACCACACCCCTTCTCATTACAGAGATGCACATCACCTAATATGCTTAATTGGTAGTAGTCTTTCGAGCCTATACAGCTTGGAGTAAGACAACATGCATAAAGAGGATGATGTGGTCAAAATACTCATTTGCCTAATAATTCTGCACTCCCTGTATTTTTCTATTTATTATATATATATATATATATATATATATATATATATATATATATATATATATATACACACACACTCACACACACACAGTTCTTTAACTCCAAGCATGCACTGTTATATTTACTGCTAGGATGTTCTCTATATAAGAATAGATATAATTTCTTGAAATGAAGAGGCACACTCAGGAATTTTATTTTCCAATGTTTCTTCAACTTTTTATTTTCATATCAGGTCGACGTTTCGGGCCATACAAGGACCTTTCTAAAGATCAATTATTATCTATATTTAAACAAACATTAACAGAAAATCACTAATGTGTTTCCCACCATGTGTACAAATATATATTAATTATTGACATGTTGCAAAATATCTTACATCTCCAATATCTAATATTTCTTAATAAATTCTCATGTATATTGTGTTTACCAATCATTCATATAAAAATAGATCCCCTAAGTGTCATAAGAAGTGTACAAAAATATCAAAAAGATTATGAAAAAATAACCAAAAATGAAACAAAAAAATATATAATAAGGAATGGATGAAAATGCAATGCATATGTTTCTCTACTCACAACCTCTCATAAGGGGGAAGGCTACACACCATATTATATATTAGCAACCTTAGAAAGAAGATTTATTGAAACTATGTTTAAAAAAAACAAAGGATGTGTTGAAAAAAAAGCCACATTTGTAAGAATAGATGGCTGAATATAAAAATAACATTTTTATTCAATAACATATTTACATAAAGTAGTCATACATTTAATCTGGTGCATGTAGGGTACGTATATTAAAAAGCAATATACATATTGTAAAACATCTTTTATGTTTCTCTATAATGAAAAAACAAACAAACAATCTCCTCATTTTTTATGCCCAAAAGAATAACATTTCCGCACTAAATGTTTGTTAGATATGCAGGTGCAGAACCAATGCACTTGGGATGGATATTTGCATGAAGATTTGTATCAAGATTTATATGTTAATAAAAGTAAAGTACAATTATATTCCAATAAATTGTTCCTGATAACATATAACTGGTAGAATAAAGGTCGGCCCCATCCTGGGGATTGCACTTAAAAAAGAAATCAGGCAAGAAAAAATCAAGCTGAGACAACTGCCTGAAGGACCTTGCTACCAAAGGCTGCCTCAGAAGAAGTAGAAACATCAAAAATGTAGAATCTCATAAAAGTATCCAAGTAGCTGCTTTGTGATTTGGTCAACTGAAGCCACATTTTTGAAAGCCCAAGAAGTGGCAACTGACCTAGTAGAATGAACAGTAATCTTTGTGGTGGAGGAAGACCTGCCTCCAAATAAGCCTTGTGAATCAAGAGTTTAAACCAAAAGGCCAAAGAAACATCAGTAACTTTCTGTTCTTTTATAGTACCAGAAAAGTGAATGAACAAACTAGAAGTCTGTTTAAAGTCTTTTGTAGCATCAATATAATATTTCAATGCTCTATTATCCAAATTATGCAAAGATCTATCTAAAGCATTATTAGGATCAGGACACAAAGAAGGGACAAATAAAATTCTCTGCTAAAGTTGTCTAAAAAAAAACAAGATATGGGGGACAACAAGATAGAGCAGATAACGCTTTCAGCAGAAGAGAAAGTCAAAAGGAATAAAAGCTTTGCAAGAAATCAGTTTAATATCTACCTTATACCTAGATTAAAAAGGAGGAGCTTGCAAAACCCTTAAAACTAGGTTGAGATTCTAAGGAACCATGAATATCAGAAAGATAAGCAATCATACTATGAAATAAGCTGAAAGAGCAGAAATCTGCCACTTCAAAGAACTGGGTGATAGACCCTAATCTAGACCATCCTGAAAAAAATGCAAAATCATAGGAATTCTAAAAGAATGTCAGGGAAAAAAACATGATCTATATACCTTCTAGGTTACAGGCTTACAAACCTGAATTATGGTTTCAATCACTAAATTAGAGAAACCTCTATGTCTAAGAACAAACTGTTCAATTTTCATGCCATCAAGTTAAGAGGCTATAGATCCGAATAGTATAACGGACATTGAGACACAAGGTCTGACTGCAGCAGAAAAGACCAAAGTCAGCAGCTGGACATCTGAACCAGATCTCCATACCAAATCCTGTAAGGCCCAGCTAGGGAAATCAGGATTACCGAAGATTTCTCTAGACTTATCTTGGAGATCACTCTGGAAAGAAGTACCAGAGAAGAAAACAGTTAAGCAAGTTGAAATGACCAAGGAGCTACTAGAAAATCGAAAAACTCTGCCTGATGGTCCTTGAACCTTGCAAAGAACCTTGCAAAGAACCATTCCCCTGGATGTAGAGATTGACAACTGAGAAAGTCTGCTTACCAGTTGTTCAGTCCTGGAATATAAATCGCAGAGACTAGACAGGATTTGATTTCTGCCCATGAGAGAATATTAGCCACTTCCTTGATAGCTAGGGAACTGGGAGTTCCCTCCTGATGGTTTACATAAGCAACTTCTGTGACACATATGAAACTCCCTTTTCAGCAGAGGCTAAGCCTGAAGAGCCCTGAAAATAGCAAAAAAAAATTAGAATATTTATTGGCAACCTCACCTCCCAAGGATCCCAAACAGCTCCCCAACCTGAAAGACTTGCAGACTAGTGATCACAGTCCAGGTATAATGAGCAAAAGAAGCCCCCTGAATAATAAATTGATGATCCAGCCACTAAGTAAGAGACTGGTTTGTAATGAAAAATCTTTTGAGATAGCTGAGTATGATGAAAATTAAACCAAAAGGAGAAAAATAAAAAAGAACTTATATTTAGCACTCTTGCATAAGACTAAACATTTTAAATAAGGGACTTGAAGGTTATTCAGCAACCTACACTAATAATGACTCAATGAAGAGTAAAGTATATACAAAGATGTTTATTACTATTAAACAAAAATAAATAAAGTGTATAACAATCCCATGCAGACAATTCCCTTGAATAATATGATTCACTAAATAAAATCCTGAGAGAAGGTTACAAGTAATGTTACGACAGCAAGAGTCCAAAGTTCGTAACACAATTTTCTTTCTTAAGAAAACTAGTGATCCAGTGAAAGAAGTCACTACTTACACTACTCAGCATGCTCTGCATAGAGCGGTTTGCATCTTTGCTATTTGAAATGAAGGGGCTTCCACCGGAGCGCTGTACACATTAGATACTGGGCACACAAAAACTGATCACAGTGTATCACACTCAGCTACTCACCTACCTGGCAAACATCCCCAAGCTACGTATTAGGGGTCACCTTTCTCAATATGTAGTCAGCATAACAGGATAAATCGCCAAAATTAACTACAGAGAAGCTGGAGTGCTTGCAGTATGCTAACCCCTAAATGAACACTGAGCTTTCTATACAGAGTGGGGTGCATTAAATGTGGGTAGTATTAAAGCCTTTTGTACCTGTGTCCCTGTGTGTAATAGTCCTCCTCTTAGAGAAACAAGATACTAGGGGCGCGATCCGATATACGGCGTACTTTTTGGTGCAAGCGAGGGAACCCACGCTGCCCATAGTTTCACCTTGCACATCGGGGTATCCAATATACCCCGCCGGCAGTTGCTAAAGTGCCGTAAGTCGGATAAACTAGCGATGTCCAGAAATGAGCGTAAGTACAAATTTCTGGAGTCCCCAGTGACTTACGGCACTTTAGAAACTGCCTGCGCCTACAAAAACTTACTAAAGTATAAAATCTCCCATAACTATCTAACACGCCTCCCAAACATCATCCCAACACGTATACCCCTCTATCCGCAATCCACCCTCTCACCCCTAACAATAAATGTATTAACCCCTAAACCGCCGTCCCGGACCCCGCCGCCACCTATATTATATGTATTACCCCCTAATCTGACCCCCCTACACCGCCGCCACCTATATTAAATATATTACCCCCTAATCTGACCCCCCCTACACCGCCGCCACCTATATTAAATATATTACCCCCTAATCTGACCCCCCTACACAGCCGCCACCTATATTAAATATATTACCCCCTAATCTGACCCCCCTACACCGCCGCCACCTATATTAAATATATTACCCCCTAATCTGACCCCCCCTCCACCGCCGCCACCTATATTAAATATATTACCCCCTAATCTGACCCCTCTACACTGCTGCCACATACATAATATATTACCCCCTAAACCTAAGTCTAACCCTAACATCCCCTAACTTAATTATTATTTAAATAAATCTAAATAATATTAATATTATTAACTAAATTATTCCTATTTAAAACTAAATACTTACCTATAAAATAAACCATAAGATAGCTACAATATAATTAATAATTACATTGTAGCTATTTTAGGGTTTATATTTATTTTACAGGTAACTTTGTATTTATTTTAACTAGGTACAATAGCTATTAAATAGTTAAAAAACTATTTAATAGTTACCTAGTTAAAATAATTACAAAATTACCTGTAAAATAAATCCTAACCTAAGTTACAAAGACACCTAACACTACACTATCAATAAATTAATTAAATAAACTAGAATTATCTAAACTAAAATACAATTAAATAAACTAAACTATATTACAAAAAACCCCACTAAATTACAAAAAATAAAAAAATATTACAAGAAGTTTAATCTAATTACACCTAATCTAAGTCCCCTAATAAAATAAAAAAGCCCCCCCCAAAAAATAAAATTTCCCTACCCTAAACTAAATTACAAAAATAGCCCTTAAAAGGGCCTTTTGCGGGGCATTGCCCCAAAGTAATCAGCTCTATTACCAGCCCTTAAAAGGGCCTTTTGCGGGGCATTGCCCCAAATTAATCAGCTCTTTTACCTGTAAAAAAAACAACAATCTCCCCCCCCACACACATTACAACCCACCGCCCACACTCCCCTACTCTAAAACCCACCCGATCCCCCCTTAAAAAAACCTAAGTCGAACCCCCAAGTGGTCCTTACCTGTCCTGAATAGCCAATAGAATAAGAGCTACTGTAATTCTATTGGCTGATTTAAATAACCAATAGAATGTCAGTAGCTCTTATTCTATTGGCTATTCAAATCAGCCAATAGAATTACAGTAGCTCTCATCCAATGGGCTGATTTGAATTTGAAGGCTCAAATCAGCCAATAAGAATTCAAGGGACGCCATTTTTAATCGCGTACCTTGAATTCCTATTCAGTGTACGGCAGAGATCATATGAAAAGGATCCTTCACGCTCCATGGCTCTGCGGTCTTCAGTTCCAGCGTCGCTGATCTTCAGTTCCAGCGTTGCCGGTCTTCAGTTCCAGAGTCGATGGTCTTCAGCTCCGCGGTCATCAGTCTTCAACTCCTCCGCTCCCCGCCAGCTGGTTCCTGGAAGAATAAGAGGTTGCCACTTGGAAGAAGACTTCACCGACTGGAACAGGACCTACTCCGCCGGTCTTCAGGACAGGTAAGGACCACTTGGGGGTGGTGGGTTGTAATGTGGGGGGGATTGTTCTTTTTTTACAGGTAAAAGAGTTGATTACTTTGGGACAATGCGCCAAAAAAGGCCCTTTTAAGGGCTGGTAATACAGCTGATTACTTTGGGGCAATGCCCCGCAAAAGGCCCTTTTAAGGGCTATTTGTAATTTAGTTTAGGGTAGGGAAATTTTATTATTTTGGGGGGCTTTTTTATTTTATTAGGGAGCTTAGAGCTTAGATTAGGTGTAATTAGATTAAACTTCTTGTAATTTTTTTTTTTTTGTAATTTAGTGTTGTTTTTTTTGTAATATAGTTTAGTTTATTCAATTGTATTTTAGTTTAGATAATTCTAGTTTATTTAATTAATTTATTGATAGTGTAGTGTTAGGTGTATTTGTAACTTAGGTTAGGATTTATTTTACAGGTAATTTTGTAATTACTTTAACTGGGTAGCTATTAAATAGTTATTAACTATTTAATAGCTATTGTACCTAGTTAAAATAAATACAAAGTTACCTGTAAAATAAATATAAACCCTAAAATAGCTACAATGAAATTATTAATTATGTTGTAGCTATCTTAGGGTTTATTTTATAGGTAAGTATTTAGTTTTAAATAGGAATAATTTAGTTAATAATATTAATATTATTTAGATTTATTTAAATAATAATTAAGTTAGGGGGTGTTAGGGTTAGACTTAGGTTTAGGGGGTAATATATTTTATGTAGGGTGGCGGCGGTGTAGGGGGGTCAGATTAGGGGGTAATATATTTAATATAGGTGGCGGCGGTGTAGGGGGGCCAGATTAGGGGTTAATATATTTAATATAGGTGGCAGCGGTGTAGGGGGGACAGATTAGGGGGTAATATATTTAATATAGGTGGCGGCGCTGTAGGGGGTCAGATTAGGGGGTAAAACATATAATATAGGTGGCGGCGGGGATCTGGGAGTGGCAGTTTAGGGGTTAATACATTTATTGTTAGGAGTGAGAGGGGGGATTAGGATAGAGGGGTATACGTGTTGGGATGATGTCTGGGAGGCGTGTTAGACAGTTATGGGAGATTTTTTACTGTAGTAAGTTTTTGTAGGCGCAGGCGGTTTCTAAAGTGCCGTAAGTCACTAGCGACTCCAGAAATTTGTACTTACGCTCATTTCTGGACATCGCTAGTTTATCCGACTTACGGCACTTTAGCATCTGCCGGCGGGGTATATTGGATACCCCGATGTGTGAGGTGAAACTACGGGCGGCGCGGGGTCCCTCCCTTGCGCTGAAAAGTACGCCGTATATCGGATCGCGCCCGTAATCTTACTTGTTCCTCTTTAAATGGCAATTCTATTGCCATCTCCTGGAAACTTTGTCCGTGAATTTTTGTTCCTTTTGTATACATTCACTGATAGAAGTCACTCTTCCCATCATGAATTATAACATTAAATTGCTATAATAAAGTTTTATAGATAATGCGATTGTTAATACACTGAATCGTATAAAGATATAGAACATTCACTGTGCTTAAATCAAACTAAATATTTAATAAATAAGTATATACTTAAATTTTGCATCATAGCTTTTCAATTCCTTATAAAATAAAAAATATTACATTAAAACCCTAGAAGACCATTCTTAATTTGTACCATATAACAGTGCATAGATATATACAGACAATTACTTGTTCATTCAAAATAGGCCCTATAAGAATGTGGTAAACAAACATTTTTCATTTAGACCCCTTAGAGACAAAGTTTCTAGATTAAAAATCCAGCGACTCATGTTGTAGAAGGATTTTGTCTAAATTTCCACTCCATATCCCATTTTAACTTTTTTAATCCCTATCAAACTGAAAGTCCTGGGGGAGGAGTTATATTTCTTAAAATGCTGCGCTATGCTGGATGTTTTATCTTCATGTTCAATATCTCGCACAAGTTCTAAGGTTCAATCTTGTAGTGCTCTTTTTGTTTACCAACATAGAAAAGGGAACATCCGCATTTGGCAAAATTAATTAATCTCTCCATTCTACATGTTATTTTGGCCAGAATCTGATGTTTGTCCAGTTCTAGAAACAAAATATCTCACTTTCTGTATATAAGTACAAGCTTTGCAACATTTGCATGAATAACACCCTGGTTCATTGACAGATCATTGTAACCAGTTTAAAGTTGATGGTAGATGGGTGAAAAAACTATTTACCAGATTATCACCTAAATCAAGGGCCCTTTTTGTTGTCATGAGGGGTATTCTCCTAAAACTTTATACAAATCTTTATCAGTCTGTAATAGTGGCCAATGATTTTTTTAATATACTTTGAAGATCAAACCATTTCTAACTGTATTGGGTAATAAATCTTTTTTTTTTTTTTATACAATTCCCTTTTACTTGGTGATAAGTAGTAAAGTACTTCAGTTTGACTTAGGTTGTTAACTCTCTGGAAACTCAATTTAATAGTTTTGTTAGAGTATCCTCATTCCTTGAACCTTTGAGTCAATATTCTTGATTCTATTAAGAATTCCTGATTACAAGTACAATTTCTACTGGCTCTCAAAAATTGTGAAAAAGGAATTCCTTTAATTAAGGATTGAGGATGATGGCTCTCTGCTTTAAGGAAACAATTCGTAGAAGTCAGTTTTCTATAAATAGTGTTGTGTAGCAAATCATTATGCTTATAAATTGTCAAATCAAGAAATTAAATTGTCTCTTTATGTACATTCATTGTGAATTTGAGCTTAATTTCCTTATTGTCTATTTTTTTATGAACTCTTGTAAATTTGTGTCTGTGCCCTCCCAGATTAGCAGCACATCATCAATGTAGAGAAGCCACAAATTGATGTGCTGTGAACCCGGAAGGTCCACATCAAAGATACATTTAGATTCACAAAATCCCAAATAGATAACTTTTGCCCCCATTGCAGTGCCTTTAATTTGGACATAGAATTTGTCATTGAAAACAAAGAAATTATTTAGCAAAGCAAATTCCAATATTTGTGTCACAAATTTTGAATGTTTTGGTAAAGCTTTACCTCTCTGGTTAAGATAATGTTGGACTGCTAGAATACCTTTATTGTGTGGTATACTTGAATAAAGGTATTCAACATCTATAGTAGCCAGATGCCTGACTATATAACCTGTTCCGTATGGTTTTTCAATTTTATAGCTGAGTATGATCCCTACACCACTGACAAAGCTGAAGAGATCTCATGTGAAAATGAGCAAATGGAAATGAATCTGAAGCTGCAAACATGAGACCCAGAACTTCCATACAAACAGCAACAGATGGAAAAGAGAGAGACTGAATATTCAGATAACCTGGCAACAATTTTAACCTTCTCTGCTCTGTTAGAGAAAGACTCATGTAGACTAAATCTATTTGAAAACCCCAAAAAGTTACCTTTATTTGATGAACCAAAGAACTCTTTGGAAAATTGATCCTCCAACTATGTCGTTGAAGAAAATACAACAGTCTGTTGGTATGAGATTCTGCTAAAGGTAAAGATGGAGCTTGAACCAAGATATCGTCCAGGTAGGGAAACACTTCAATACCCTAAAATCTGTTCACAGACAATAGGGAACCCAGAACTTGTGAATATTCTTGGAGCTGTAGCCAGACCAAATGTTTGTCTAGAAAGGCAAACCTCAGAAACTGGTAATGTTTCCTGTGTATTGATACATGAAGATAAGCATTATTTAAATCTTTTTGGACATAAACTGACCTTGCTGAACAAAAGGCAGAACAGACCGAATAGATCCCCTTTTGAAAGGAATTCTTACTAACTTGTCCAGAGTTTTGAAAGTATCCTTCTTTATTGGAACAATGTAGAGATTTGAATAAAATCCCATCCCCTGTTCCTGCAAAGGAAGTGGTACAATCACTCCCATAGTTTCCATATCTTAAACTGGCTGGAAAAAAAGTTTGTGCCATTAAAAGATTCCTTGGAATTATTGACAGAAAAACCTTCCTTTGGGAGGCGTTATTCTGAAACCTATACGATAACCCTGGGAAACTATATTCAGAACCAAGGGATCTGGAGCGGACTAAAACCAAGCCTTCTGAAAAAGGCATAGCCTACCTCCTACCATTCCCCAGAAACCATGTCAGACAGCATCTGGGATAGGAAATACCTCAGGGAGCTTAACAACAGTCTTAAAAACTGAATTTAAACATTTACAAGTCTTATCTTTAGAAATCTTAGAATCTTTAACCCCTAAAGTAAGTAAAACCTCTTTCAAAAGAAAACAAATATTTTCAATTTTAAATGAAAAAGAGGAGGTTTCAGGTTTAAAATCACCAGAGGAAACGTCCCCATATGAAGACATAAGAGTATCCCTGACTTCAGGAGACATAGTATGTCAGGGTTTTTTCCCTGTTTTGTTTGCCATGTGCTGCTGGCAGCCATTTTACTCACCTCTCTTCCTGACTATGGTGCATTGTGGGGGATGCTGCTCATTTCCTGCACTTCCTTTTATGGTCAGACTGGTATGCATCATCTGTGTGAGACAGGATGCAGTCTCAGAATTGTGATGTCATCACTTATTATTTAAAGGGCATCTGTTCAGTATGCTTTGACTTTGCGTTGCCTCAGACCTGTTTGTGAGAGTTCCTGTGTATTACCTGGCTGCCTGACGTCCTTCCTGGTTCCTGATCCCTGGCTTGTTCCTGGCTCTGCTGTTATCCTTGTTGCTGATTCCGGCTCGTCTGACTATTCGCTTTGGCTCCTGACTCGGCTCGTCTGACTACCAGCTCTGGTTTTGACTACTGGCTTGTTATTTGACTTGTGGACTTTTTATTATTTTTTGCTATTAATAAAGGTGTGATTATTTTTGCACTTCTCGTCTCAGTCTGATTCCTGGCACCCTGACATTATGCAAAGGCCATGAATCCAGATGGTGCTAATAATCCACCTTTACCTGCCATCATTTCCAGGATGGATGTACAGGATCGCTGCTTGGATCAATTTGCAGTAGCCCTGCAAACCCTGCTGACTCGCACTGCACATTTGGACCAAAGTGTCCCGCAAGTTATGGCTGCTCCTGTTTCCGCTGCTGCACCTATGCCTACCAGGAGCATGTCCGGTTCTGCACCTCTACCTCAGCGATATGGAGGCGATCCTATTCAGTGCAGAGGGTTTTTGAACCAGGTGGGCATTTACTTTGAGATGTTACCTCAGGTATTTTCCTCTGACAGAGCTAAGGTGGGTTTTCTCATCTCGTTACTCTCTGACACAGCTCTTGTCTGGGCTAATCCCTTGTGGGAGACAAATAAACCTGTGATTTGATGTATTTGATGTTCCAGCTCGCTCCTCCTCTGCTGCTAAACGACTCATGTCCATTCAGCAAGGTACAAGAGCTGTTGCTCAGTATGCTATTGCGTTGAGTACGCTTCCCGCAGAGGTAGGTTGGAACAATGAAGCCCTTGTTGCTGCCTTCTTTCATGGGCTCTCTGATGCGATTAAAGATGAAGTTGCTGCCAGAGATTTACCAGAGGATCTCGAGGCATTGGTGTCTTTTTTGATCCTAATTGACATCAGACTCAGAGAGAGGCCCTCTTTCAAGGAGCGCTTGCGGAAGCCTCCTGTTCCATTGTCTCTTACGTGTTCGTTCCCACCCATGCCTCCCTTTTCTCCCATGCCTCCTGGTCCCGAGTCACCAGGTACTGCTGAGCCGATGCTTTTTGGATTCACGCGTCTCTCCGCGGCAGAGAGGGCCTTTAGGAGGAGGGAGGGGCTTTGCCTCTATTGTGGGTTACAGGGCCACCTTTTAAAGTCATATCCTACACTGCCGGGAAGCGCTCACACCTAAGGTCCTGTCGGGGGCAGACCTTGGGTGGTTTATCCTTGTCTCCGGAACCGCTTAAGGTGAACCTTTGGTCACGGTTGTCCTTTCCTGGGTGGACTCATCCATAGTCACTCAGGCTCTTATTGACTCCGGTGCTGCAGGCTATATAATTGACAGTGCTTTTGTATCAAAGCACTCCATTCCTGTTTTGCCTTGGTCCGTTACGCTCGCTATTGAGGCCATTGATGGCAGGCCCCTTCAGCCCGCACTCATTACTCACGAAAACTGCTCCGTTGTCCATGGCTGTTGGGGCTCTCCATTTTTAAACCCTCCAGTTCCAGGTGATAAACTCCCGCATTTTCCGGTTGTTCTGGGTTATCCCTGGCTCCAAAAGCACAATCCCAGTCTCGACTGGCGCAGGTCAGAAATTTTGTTGTGGTCCCCGCAATGTATTTACACTTGTCTTAGGAAACCAGTTAAAGTCTTGTGCACTTCTTCGGTATGTCAATTGCCAGAGGAGTACCGAGAGTTCCTAGACGTTTTTGACAAGGTGCGTGCCGGTACGTTGCCTCCTCACCGCTCTTACGATTGTGCCATAGACCTGCAACCGGAGCCATTCCTCCTCGGGCCGGGTGTACCCTCTGTCTGTTGCAGATAATTGTGCTATGGAGGAGTATGTTGCCAATGCTCTGTCACGGGGGATCATCCGCAAATCCTGCTCTCCTGCAGGGGCTGGCTTCTTCTTTGTGAAGAAAAAAGGTGGCGAGTTAAGACCATGCATCGATTATAGGGGTCTTAATTGTCTTACCATTAAGAATGCTTACCCTATTCCATTCATTACGGAACTCTTTGACCGCCTCAAGGGAGCTACGGTCTTTACTAAACTTGATTTGAGAGGAGCGTACAATCTCGTTAGGATTAAGGAGGGCCACAAATGGAAAACAGCATTTAACACCAGGAGCGGGCATTATGAGTATCTTGTAATGCCCTTTGGCCTATGTAATGCTCCTGCTGTTTTTCAGGAATTTATTAATGATGTCCTACGAGATATGTTGCAACAGCGTGTTGTGGTGTACTTAGACGACATCCTCATATACTCACCCGCACTTGAGGCTCATCGTTCTGATGTTACACGGGTTATTCAGAGACTACGTGAGAACGGCCTGTTTTGCAAACTCGAGAAATGTGAGTTCCATCAGACTCAAGTAACCTTCCTAGGTTATGTTATCTCCGTTGTAGGGTTCTCCATAGATCCTGACAAGTTATCTGCAGTTCTGCAGTGGCTTCGCCCAGTCTTCGGTCTATTCAACGTTTTTTGGGGTTCGCCAATTACTATAGAAAGTTTATTAAAAACTTTTCTTCCTTGGTCAAACCTATCACAGACATGACCCGTAAAGAGAATGATCCACTCCATTGGTCACCTACTGCCATTAAGGTCTTTGATAGTCTTAAGACTGCCTTTGCTGCCGCTCCAGTTCTGGCTCATCCTAATCCTGTCCTGCCTTTCGTTCTTGAGGTCGATGCGTCTGAGACTATAGTAGGTGCCCTCTTGTCTCAACGTCCTACGCCTGACGGTTCCTTGCATCCGGGAGGTTTCTTCTCTAAGAAATTGTCTCCAGCGGAGTACAATTATGAAATTGGCGACAGGGAATTACTGGCCATAAATTTGGCACTCAAGGAATGGAGGCAACTTTTCGAGGGTACTAACGTGCCAGTGCTCATTCTTACTGACCACAAGAATTTAACTTATCTATCTGAAGCAAAACGTTTGAGGCCCCGACAGGCCAGACGGGCGCTATTTTTGTCTCGGTTTAATTATGTGGTCTCCTACCTGCCTGGTAGTAAGAATGTTAGGGATGATGCTCTCTCTTGACAATTTTCACCTCTGTCCAAGGAGGAGTCTGTACCTACTCCTGTTATACCTCCTGACCATTTTTTGGCTACCATACATACTAATTTGACTTCTCTCTTGGGGGAGGAGATCCTGGCTGCACAAACTAATGCACCTCCTGAGAAACCTAGTGGAAAGTGTTTTGTTCCTGAGAATCTTCAAACTAAACTTTTGCACACTTACCACTATCCTAAAGCCGCAGGTCACCCAGGCAAGAACCAAATCATTTGGTCTGTCCCTCGACAATTCTGGTGGCCTGGTCATCATTCTGATGTTGCTGCATATGTTGCCTCCTGCTCAGTTTGTGCACAGAATAAGACTCCTCGACTTCTTCCTGTGAGTCTTCTTCAACCTATTGCTAATGGTGAGTGTCCTTGGACACATCTTTCCATGAACTTCATTGTCGAGCTCCCTGTTTCCAATGGCAATACTGTTATCCTTATGGTGGTTGACCGTTTTTCTAAAATGTCACATTGCCTTCCCTTGATGAAGCTGCCGCTCAGGAGCTTGCTTCAATTTTTGCCCGGGAGGTCTTTCGTTTACATGGGTTACCCAAGGAGATAGTGTCGGACCGGGGTAGCCAGTTTGTCTCCAGATTTTGGCGTTCCTTTTGTGCTTAAATGGGGATCCAGCTTTCTTTCTCCTCGGCATATCACCCTCAATCCAATGGGGCTGCGGAATGGTCAAATCAAGCTCTGGAACAGTTCCTCCGTTGCTATGTCTCAGATCACCACAATAATTGGTCTGAACTGTTACCTTGGGTAGCGTTTGCTCGTAATAGTGCTATTAATGCTTCCTCCAAGTTATCCCCGTTCATGGCGAATTATGGGTTTCAACCATCCTTGTTGCCCGATTCATTCATGTCTCAGGGTATTCCGGCTTTGGAGGAGCATAACCATCCTTGTTGCCCGATTCATTCATGTCTCAGGGTATTCCGGCTTTGGAGGAGCATCTCCAGCAACTCCGTTTCACGTGGATGCAGATTCAGGATTGCCTTCATCGTTCTATGCAGCGCCAAAAGTTCCAGGCTGATCGTAGGCGTCTGCCCGCACCTTCCTACCAGGTTGGTGAGAGAGTTTGGCTGTCCTCCTGCAACTTGAACCTTCGTGTGCCGTCCAATAAATTGGCTCTCCGTTATGTTGATCCTTTTCGAATACTCTGATGGGTTAATCCTGTGGCCTACGCTCTTGACCTTCCTCCTGCTATGCGCATATCCAATGTTTTTCATGTCTCCCTCTTGAAACCATTGGTTTGTAATCGGTTTACCACTGTGTTGCCTCGTCCCCATCCTATCTTTGTTGACAACCATGAGGAGTATGAGGTCAGCAGCGTTATTGACTCTCGTATGTCCAGGGGCAGTGTACAGTATTTGGTTCACCTGAGGGGCTACGGTCCGGAGGAGCGTTCTTGGGTTCCCTCCTCTGATATTCATGCTCCCGCCCTCCTCCGTGCCTTCCATGCCCGTTTCCCCAATAAGCCTTTTGTCCTCCCGCGGGGGAGGGGTCGTTGAGGGAAGGGTACTGTCAGGGTTTTTTCCCTGTTTTGTTTGCCATGTGCTGCTGGCAGCCATTTTACTCACCTCTCTTCCTGACTATGGTGCATTGTGGGGGATGCTGCTCATTTCCTGCACTTCCTTTTATGGCCAGACTGGTATGCATAATCCGTGTGAGACAGGATGCAGTCTCAGAATTGTGATGTCATCACTTATTATTTAAAGGGCCTCTGTTCAGTATGCTTTGCCTTTGCGTTGTCTCAGACCTGTTTGTGAGAGTTCCTGTGTATTACCTGGCTGCCTAAATGTCCTTCCTGGTTCCTGATCCCTGGCTTGTTCCTGACTCTGCCTTGTTGCTGATTCCGTCTCGTCTGACTATTCGCTTTGGCTCCTGACTCGGCTCGTCTGACTACCAGCTCTGGTTTTGACTCCTGGCTTATTATTTGACTTGTGGACTTTTTATTATTTTTTGCAATTAATAAAGGTGTGATTATTTTTGCACTTCTCATCTCTGAACTGACCTTTTATGCTTACTTGAAGGCAGGAGAGTAGCCAGCGCCTCAGAAACAGGAGCTTGATGAGATTTTCCACACTGGGTGATAAAACAGTAGCATTCTTTGGTAATTAACAAAAAGAATGAGCAGTAATACTCATAGAAGCAGCATTAGGTTGGTCTGAATGCATTAACAGTTTTAAACATGAGTTACATAAATAAGCTGGAGGAGAGACCTTAGCTACCCTACAATAAACAGGTGTTCAGGAGATTAAGCTTCTAAGGTAAATTTAGGGTCAGAATCAGACAACTAAATTATAGCATTGACAAAGCAAAGCAATAAATGTTATAACCCCTTACGAAGCTCTTGAGGAATGGAAATAATTTACCCCCTCCTAAAGTAGATTTTAAAAACTTACAAATATAATGCACAATAAAGCTGAACTGCAAAACAAATCAGGAAATACATAAACTTCACATACAAAGCCTAGATAAAACTTGCATGCAAAAAGAAATGCCAAAACTCGACTTGCACAAGACAGAGATCAAATGTGCACTAACTCGACGTGCATAATCTAGCCAAAGTGTGAAAAAATGTAAAAAATCTAAAAAGACGTGAGCTACCCCGACAAGGGTTAAACCAATGTGCGCTATCCTGATGTGCGTAGACCTGAAGGCTAAAGGACAAAATTGAAACTAAGCGTGCCAAAAAAAGAGAAATGCAAAACAGCAAGGGGAATAATGTATAGATTCTGTCGCAGAATATAAATATATATAAACAATAAATGCTTATAACAAGGATATATAGTGTCTAAACGTTATAAAAATTATACTTAACGATAGACACTCATCTACCAGCATAAAACCAGTAGACAGCCAAACCAGTACTAAAACACATTATGGAATAGGAGTGTATTGCAGATCCATATTGTCATGCCCTGCCTGTCTTACTAGTACTGTTGTTGTCTCTTTAAGAAGCAATTTTTTGCAAGACCTTATGTTGGATGCTTTGTTTGTGTTCCAATATATTTCTCCATCTGCCAATCACATTTCTTTGGGAGCTCTAGTCACTGCTGTGATGTCTGACTGACTAATTGGTTTCACCTGAATCCTTATAAGGATTGTTCAGAGGCTTGTTCTTTGCATTAGCATAGGTTAACATTGTCTGTGCAACTGCAAAATTCTAATCTCTGTTATTTGGTTGTCTACAGCCTGTGTCTATGTTTTTATATGTAGCCTGCCCTGGATCACTCATCTAGTAATCACCTTGTTTCCAAGTTTGGCAAGTACCTGATTCCTGTGAGTTTTCCTGCTTCAATTCTGATTATTTCTCATCTGCTTCATGTGTTGGTGCACACGCTATGCAACTGCAAGTAGATATTCATCAGCTCTGCAACATATCACACTCCTGATGAATTGCTGCACAAGGTACTTCACTCTGCATAAAGTAGATATCTATGATTTTCAACTTGTCTCAACTCTCTATAAACTGCTGTATTATATTTTGCTGACTACTTCAGTTTGAACTGTACTACTCACACTCTTGGGGGCCGATTTACCAATGTCTGATTGGCTGCTAGCATGGGGTGTCAATCAACCCAATCATATGCAATCAGGCGGATTGATGTCCGCGGCCTTAAGACCTTGATAAATCACCCCCTGGTATCTAGTCTGCATTCAAGAAATCATCTGCACTTGAACTTCACTTTGCAGCTCTTATACCATATTCCATTGCCAAAACCAATCCGGTTTCTTGCAGTCTTGAACTTTATGTTTACAATTCCTCTACAATGAATCCTTGTCAACACCCATAATGTTCTCTGCAGCCTTGTTTTGTTTCTAACCTGTTTTCAGTTATATTTTTCAGTGAGTTATATATATCCTGCATTGTTTCCAGTCTACTGTTCTGAGCTGCAGAGGCCAGTTGTGTTAATGTACTATCACTACACTGAGGGTCTGCTTACAGACTAGTATGTCTTCGGGGTGTGACAGTATGCTAATGCCAAACAATTGACTCTGCAGTGGCCTGAGAAGACAAAGGGACAACAAACTATGTCAAATCCAGACCTTGCCTAAAGGAAGAGGATTTTCAGGCCTACATTAATAGGCAGACTTTGGAAACTCAAAAGTCTATGAAAGCAAAAGGCCGCTCAAGGGACATATATTCCCCAATAATCTGTGAGTTTCATTTTGGAGAGATTGATTCTGAATCAGATTATTTATATGAGGAGGATGACTTCATAGACCCTGCTGAGCCAGCATTAGATTGGTATAAGCGCAATTTTAAAACCCCACATGAACAGCAGAGGAGGCCCCAAGCTATTGGCTATATGAGCATCTTAGGCTGCTATATTTATAAAGCAGACATTGGTGAAGATTCCCTGTTTGAATCCAGTTCTGGTGATGGAGAAAACTGGTCAGACTTGGAGGACGAGCTTTAGTGGCAGCAATTATTTGTGCCAGGTTCTCCTGATGTTATTATCTAGTGCCTGGGCACGTAAGATTGAAACATTTAACCAGGACTATGAGAGAGGAGAAGCAACTCTGGAGGAGTTTGTGAATCTTACTGGATGCCAAGTGCTCTGATGAGGAAGATTGTACTGGGTATGAAGATGACAGTTTTGATTTGCAAACTGCAGTTTGTAAAAATTACCTCTACAAGAAGTACTCTACTAAATCTCTGGAACATCTCTAAGAAACCTTCACAATCACCTGGTTCTCAAAAGCCTAAATCTGAAACTCCACTCACCGAGTCTCAAGCGTTCATTTCTGTTATCCCTGCTACTGACACCCTTTTGCAGTATGCAACTATCCACTCCAAGCTGGATGTCTTGTCTAAACAGTCCTTAATGACTGAACCCAGATCTACTACTGCAATGCCTCCACTTACAGTTTCTGAGTCCTTGCCTTCTTTAATGTCTGCTTCACCTCATAAAGACCCTTCTCAAGAAGGAATTAGCCTTTGATTTGGATGCTCCAGTAGATTCAGGAATTTATGCTAAAGAGCTTACTTTGGGAATATCTGAAAACATTGCTAAATATAAGACTGAAATTGAATTGGAAGCAACCTGTATAGAGAATGAAGCTGAATTGCTATGTGTGCTTGCATTTCATCAATATCATTCTAAGAGTAAGTCTTGTGAAACTGTCCCTGCTCTTCAACCTGATAAAATAATTCCTGAGTACAAATAATTTACCCCAATGTCTGTGAACTACCTCACTCTATCCAGAAAGAGATTTTCTTTAGCTGCTACTTGGAACAAGTCTTCTCACACAGTAAAAAATCCAGCTTCCGTTCACAGTGTAGCGACTACTGCCTTTGAATTCCAAGTGGGTGATCCTGATCCCTGTGAGGATATTTCTGAAACTGGCCCACAAATGGGCACTTCTGAAACAAATCAGTGTGAGGATCTTTTGAATCTGGTCAACAAAAGGGCATTCCTGACCTTGAACCATGTGCTGATGTCTTTGAATCTGATCCCTGAGCTGGAATTCATGTCCGTGATTCCTGTGAAGATACTCTTGAACATGGTCCTGAGGTGGGAATTCCTATTTTTGGCCCCATTGTGGGTATTCATTTGTTTAGCACTGTGATGGACATAAATATTCCTGACCCTGAAGACAGCCCTGCCCTCTGCTCAGAAGCGAGTAAGGTTCTAGTCTCTAAGGTGTTTTTTTTTTCCAGATATTCTACTTACAAACCCTTAAGATAGCCCTGCCCTCTGCTTAGAAGCAAGTATGGTTCTTGGCTCAAAAGTGGGTTTTGTTAATAATCCACGTGAACCCTGAAGAAAGCATTGCCCTTTCTGCTAAAGTGAGTATGGTTCAGGGCTCCAAAATGGGTCAATTTTATTTTCCTGTACCAGTCCAGTCCTCACCACCAGACCTTGAATTATCTCTTTATCTTGGAATGGCCATGGCATTTTCCCTATATCTGTGTGTTACGGTTGCCTCCAGGCAGGCTGGAAGTTGGACCGTAGAAAAGGATGCTCCTAGCGCTCACCAAAGGAGCAGCAGCACCGTAGACTCTATAACTGCTGCGTAGCCACCATAAGTAATGCAGACTCTATGAACCACCGCTGCTGGGCTGGTATCTTGCCGTCTGCTCTGCGCCCTGGACCTATGACCAGGCTCCAGTAGGTGAACCTCTTCCTTCTGTAGCAATCCCTGTAGCTAAGGGAGTATGAAGAGCATAGCAATCCCTGTAGTGATTATAAGCTGTATCCTACAAACATGAGTCAAAGCTTCAAGTTAGAGGGTCAACATAGGTCTGATGTGCTGGAGCACACAGCCTCCTTTTTATTGAGGTTACATGCAAACAGGACACTCTCAGGGGGAGGCATAAAATCCCCCATCACACATTTGATATTAGATAGAGACACACTCCCTTTGACAGGCCACAACATTTACTTCAGCAGATAACATTACACACAATAAAACAATGCAGTCCACCTTATCAATACTAGTCTGATTAGACAATGGGAAAGTTTATCACTAAACCTAATTAGAGCTGATCCCAGCAGACTTGTATTTAGAATAGGTTTCTTGAAGCTGAACAAAATTTAACTCTTAATGGCACACAATGAAACTGAACCAAGTGGGAGAAAGCCAGGGACAAGTCATTTCACAGGTCTGGGGACATAGTCTTAAATGGGGCATTGCTCAATAATATGTCCCCAGACGGTTCCCAAAGGGCCACACACACCCAACAAAAGTCAATATACTCTCAGGGGCACAATCTTCCAGGGGCCATAGTCATGAGGAAGGAGGCTGGCAAATAGGCTTCTCCAAAATCCAGGGAAGCAGGGCAACCTTCCATTTAAAGGGCCAGTCACAAATAGCAGTTTGTAACATATCTCCCCTTTTGGAGGGAGACTAACCAGGCACCTGACCTTCTGTCGGTCAGTGCCTAAGTTAGTCTCGCAACCCACCCACAAATAAACACTAGCAGCAAAGCAGCCCCCCCACAACAAGTAGCACTGGCCTGTAGGTTCCAGGTTATAGGATGAAAGTGTAGCATCCTCTGCCTTCCTGGTGCAGCTGGGCAAATAGCTGATGGTACTTGGGGGGCAGAGGCCAGCGGCACTCTGCCCTGGTGCCAGCGCTTCTGCTGGGGTGAGGGGTTTGCAGGCCAGTCCTGTAACAAGGGGGTCTGTAGGGCAGAGGCCAGCAGCGCTCTGTCCTGATGCCAGCTCTTCTGCTGGGGGAATTGGGGCATAGTCCTGCCCGGTGGCAAAGGGAACGTGGGGGTCAGTGGGGGTTAACATCTCCACTGTTAACCCTGGGCCCAAGTTAGGAGTTAGCTGGGGAGGGGGAGATTGGCTTACCTCCTCCTCCTGATACTCCGGTGGCCGTTGGGAAGGGAGGTCGATGCTCTCCGCTTCCTGTGGAACATGCTGCGGCTGGGGAGAGAGACCGGTTGTCTCCTCTCCCTGGAAGGCACACTCCGGCTGGGGAGGGAGGTCGATGCTCTCCCCTCCCTGTAGCTGGGTCTGTCGCTGGGGATCTGGGCCGCCTGCCCAGCATCCCTGTAGGGCCGGTAGAGAGACTGCGGTCCCATCTCCACCTGCCTGCTGGGGGCCCTCCCAGGACCAGTCTATGAGGCCTGCTGTCTCTGGTATCTCTGGTTGGGGAAGGAGACTGGTTGTCTCTTCCCTCTGCACAGTATACTGCCGCTGGGGAGGGAGGTCGCTGCTCTCCTCTCCCTTACATACTTCCAGCCGCTGGGGAATGGAGTCTGGGCTCACAATTCCCTGCATATTCCTCTGCTGCTGGGGGACAGGACCAACTGTCTCTGCCCCCTGTAACTCATTTTCTCGCTGGAGAGCAGGTGTCCATACCCCCAAACTCCACAGTTGGCGCTCAAAGGCTCGTGCCGCTTCGTTCTCAGTAGCCAATTCCCGGATGAGGCGACTGACTACCTCCTGCGCAGGGTCTGGACCATATCGGACTAGCCGCCTCTTTACCTCTGGAACGAAATCAGCGCCCTCATAGCGACGGATCAGGTTGAGGTGCTCTTCACAGGGTTCTGACCAGTGTCTTGTCAGCTCCATGCTGCTGTAGGTAGGGACGCTGCGCAGTGGCTAGCGTTGCCCTATATTACTCTCCTACGATACCAGTGCTGTTGTGGTGCTGCTCCTTGCGCTAGGACGCGATTCCACCGCTGCCGCCAAATGTTACGGTTGCCTCCAGGCTGGCTGGAAGTTGGACCGTAGAAAAGGATGCTCCTAGCGCTCACCAAAGGAGCAGCAGCACCGTAGACTCTATAACTGCTGCGTAGCCACCATAAGTAATGCAGACTCTATGAACCACCGCTGCTGGGCTGGTATCAATAAAACAATGCAGTCCACCTTATCAATACTAGTCTGATTAGACAATGGGAAAGTTTATCACTAAACCTAATTAGAGCTGATCCCAGCAGACTTGTATTTAGAATAGGTTTCTTGAAGCTGAACAAAATTTAACTCTTAATGGCACACAATGAAACTGAACCAAGTGGGAGAAAGCAAGGGACAAGTAATTTCACAGGTCTGGGGACATAGTCTTAAAGGGGGCATTGTTCACCAAAGTCACAATATGTCCGCAGACGGTTCCCAAAGGGCCACACACACCCAACAAAAGTCAATATACTCTCAGGGGCACAATCTTCCGGGGGCCATAGTCATGAGGAAGGAGGCTGGCAAATATGCTTCTCCAAAATCCAGGGAAGCAGGGCAACCTTCCATTTAAAGGGCCAGTCACAAATAGCAGTTTGTAACACTGTGTATTGTTCTCAAACACAATGCAAACCTGGATCCTACTCCTGAGATTTCTCCTAAAGAGAGAGCACACTGGACCACAGTTTTGTTATAAGATGTACAGAACTTAGCTCTACAACTAATACAAGTCATACTACTGACTTTTGTCATTATGTGTTAGATATTTTGCACAGCCTTGAGTCCTCCCTTTTACTAAACCATTTCAGAAGAATATTGATATCTACTTACATCTGAGCAATTTCTTTGACGACAACTCTGGTCTCTATGCTTGCACAACATTTAATACCCCTGTTTAAATAGGCCTTTATTTTCTTCTGTTACTTCAGCAATACATCTCTCATTCACCATACCTGATCACCAATGGGATCCATTTACCTCTTTGCATCTATAGGATGTCCTTCTCCCTTACTGTCATTGGTTTCTAAGGCACCCGGAGGTTGCCTTTAAGTAGGGGGTACATCTGTCATTTATATTTCTGTGGGAGTTCCATTCACTGCTGTGATTTCTGACTGACTAATTGGTTTCACCTTAATCCTTATAAGGATTTTTCAGAGGCCTGTTCTTTGCATTAGCATAGGTTAACATTGTCTATGTAACTGCCAAATTATAAACTCTATTATTTGGTTTTCTACAGCATTTGTCTGTGTTTTTATATGTAAACTGCCCTGGATCATTCATCTAGTAATCACCTTGTTTCCAAGTTTTGCAAGTACCTGATTACTGTGAGTTTACCTGCTTCAGTTCTTACTAATTCTCATCTGCTTCATGTGTTGGTGCACGAGCTATGCTAGTGGATATTTATCAGCTCTGCAACATATCGCACTCCTGATGAACTACTGCACAAGGTTCTTGTAATCACTCTGCATAAAGTGGATATCTATGTGATTTTCAACTTGTCTCAACTACCTTTAAATGGCTGTATTATTTTTTGCTAAACAGAAAAAAGAAAATTGTAGTATGCTCTACTATATTTTGAATGTTATAATAATAATATCAACGTTTTCAAAATTTTTATTAAAGTAGGTAGGTGCGCAGCACTACATCCGTGGGATTTCCCCACCTCTAGCCGGTTCAGGTTCTTTACGCCCTGTGTGGAGGAGGAGTGAGCGAAAAAAATCTTCGAAATTCATTGCAAGGTATCAGTTTCTCTACAGGAGAGGTAACAGCATACAACTACCTGTCTATGGACGGAAGAATATTACAGACCTCATTTACCATCTAACTCATGTGGATACCCCACACAGGGATGTTTATGGGACAGTAACGTCACACACTGGCTTATTCTTTATGCACAAGTCACTTTATGAATAGAAAACGTTAATGAACATTTACAAAATGATGCTTGCCATTTAATTTCAGTTTGGCACTTGACCTTTGCTGCTTGTATTATCAGCCTTGAAACTACACTTGCACTTTGTGTATTAACACATACCTCTGCTGCTTGAGCTACAACTGCTGCATCGTTGTCAAACTTTTATATGTTAAACTATTTTCTTATTAATATTGACTTCAATACTGACTGCTGCACTTTAATACACAGCTTGCTTACAAATTGCCTAACAAGACATTGTGGAATGGTGTATGACACTGTTGCTTGGGCTACAACTGCTACAGTTTTGCAGAACTCTAACGGCTAGATTTGGAGTTTTGTCGGTAAGGACCCGCGTAGCTAACGCCAGCTTTTTTCTGGCCGCACCATAAAAATAACTCTGGTATTGAGAGTCCACATAAAGGCTGCGTTAGGCTCCAAAAAAGGAGCGTAGAGCATTTTTAACGCAACTTCAACTCTCGATACTAGAGTTGCTTACGGACGCGGCCAGCCTCAAAAACGTGCTCATGCACGATTCCCCCATAGGAAACAATGGGGCTGTTTGAGCTGAAAAAAAACCTAACACCTGCAAAAAAGCCGCGTTCAGCTCTTAACGCAGCCCCATTGTTTGCTATGCGTAAACACTTCCTACGTCTGCACCTAACACCCTAATATGTACCCCGAGTCTAAACACCCCTAACCTTACACTTATTAACCCTATTTTTTTTAACCCCTAATCTGCCGCTCCGTAAACCGCCGCTACTTACATTATCCCTATGTACCCCTAATCTGCTGCCCCTAACACCGCCGACCCCTATATTATATTTATTAACCCCTAATCTGCTCCCCACAACGTCGCCTCCACCTGCCTACACTTATTAACCCCTAATCTGCCGACCGGACCTGAGCACTACTATAATAAAGTTATTAACCCCTAATCCGCCTCACTAAACCTATAATAAATAGTATTAACCCCTAATCTGCCCTCCCTAACATCGCCGACACCTAACTTCAATTATTAACCCCTAATCTGCCGACCGGAGCTCACCGCTATTCTAATAAATGTATTAACCCCTAAAGCTAAGTCTAACCCTAACACTAACACCCCCCTAAGTTAAATATTGGATTGGGTTGGATGAAGATTTTGGAGCCAGGACGGATCGGTGATACCTGGTGAGGTGAAGACAAGGTAGGATGATCTTCAGGGGCTTAGTGTTAGGTTTATTTGAGGGGGGTTTGGGTTAGATTAGGGGTATGTGGGTGGTGGGTTGTAATGTTGGGGGGGGGTATTGTATGGTTTTTTTTTACAGGCAAAAGAGCTGAACTTCTTGGGGCATGCCCCGCAAAGGGCCCTGTTCAGGGCTGGTGAGGTAAAAGAGCTTTGAACTTTATTAATTTAGAATAGGGTAGGGCATTTTTTATTTTGGGGGTCTTTGTTATTTTATTAGGGGGCTTAGAGTAGGTGTAATTAGTTTAAAATTGTTGTAATATTTTTCTTATGTTTGTAGATATTTTTTTATTTTTTGTAACTTAGTTCTTTTTTATTTTTTGTACTTTGTACGTTTATTTCATTGTAGTTATTTGTAGATATTGTATTTAATTAATGTATTGATAGTGTAGTGTTAGGTTTAATTGTAGGTAATTATAGGTATTTTATTTAATTAATTTAATGATAGTATAGTGTTAGGTTTAATTGTAACTTAGGTTAGGATTTATTTTACAGGTAATTTCTTAACTATTTAATAGCTATTGTACATGGTTAAAATAATTACAAAGTTGCCTGTAAAATAAATATTAATCCTAAAATAGCTACAATGTAATTATAATTTATATTGTAGCTATATTAGGATTTATTTTACAGGTAAGTATTTATCTTTAAATAGGAATAATTTATTTAATAAGAGTTAATTTATTTCGTTAGATTAAAATTATATTTAACTTAGGGGGGTGTTAGTGTTAGGGTTAGACTTAGCTTTAGGGGTTAATACATTTATTAGAATAGCGGTGAGCTCCGGTCGGCAGATTAGGGGTTAATAATTGAAGTTAGGTGTCGGTGATGTTAGGGAGGGCAGATTAGGGGTTAATACTATTTATTATAGGGTTAGTGAGGCGGATTAGGGGTTAATAACTTTATTATAGTAGCGGTGCGGTCCGCTCGGCAGATTAGGGGTTAATAAGTGTAGGCAGGTGGAGGCGACGTTGAGGGGGGCAGATTAGGGGTTAATAAATATAATATAGGGGTCGGCGGTGTTAGGGGCAGCAGATTAGGGGTACATAGCTATAATGTAGGTGGCGGCGCTTTGTGGTCGGCAGATTAGGGGTTAATTATTGTAGGTAGCTGGCGGCGGCGACGTTGTGGGGGGCAGATTAGGGGTTAATAAATATAATACAGGGGTCGACGGTGTTAGGGGCAGCAGATTAGGGGTACATAAGTATAACGTAGGTGGCGGTCGGCAGATTAGGGGTTAAAAAAATTTAATCGAGTGGCGGCGATGTGGGGGGACCTCAGTTTAGGGGTACATAGGTAGTTTATGGGTGTTAGTGTATTTTAGAGTACAGTAGTTAAGAGCTTTATGAACCGGCGTTAGCCCAGAAAGCTCTTAACTACTGACTTTTTTCTGCGGCTGGAGTTTTGTCGTTAGAATTCTAACGCTCACTTCAAACACGACTCTAAATACCGGAGTTAGAAAAATCCCATTGAAAAGATAGGATACGCAATTGACGTAAGGGGATCTGCGGTATGGAAAAGTCACGGCTGAAAAGTGAGCGTTAGACCCTTTTTTGAGTGACTCCAAATACCGGAGTTAGCCTAAAACCAGCGTTAGGAGCCTCTAACGCTGGTTTTCACGGCTACCGCCAAACTCCAAATCTAGGCCTAAGTGTTATGGTGCTTGCTGACTAACACTTTCAAGATTGGCTGCTACTTTTTAACATACAACTCATTAACAAGCTGCTTTTCTAGAAAATCATATGTGATTACAATTCTTGCAATATTTAACCTTCAATTGTTGCTTTACTGCTGCTATTTGCCCTTAAAGGGACAGTCTACACCAGAATGTTTATTGTTTAAAAAGATAGCCAATCCCTTTATTACCCATTCCCCAGTTTTTCATAACCAACACAGTTATATTAATATACTTTTAACCTCTGTGATTATCTTGTATCTAAGCCTCTGCAAACTGCCCCTTGATTTCAGTTCTTTTGACAGACTTGCAGTTTAGCCAATCAGTGCCTGCTCCCAGATAACTTCAGGTGCACAAGCACAGTGTTATCTATATGAAATACATGAACTAACACCCTCTAGTGGTGAAAAACTGTTAAAATGCATTCTGAAAAGAGGTGGCCTTCAAGGTCTAAGAAATTAGCATATGAACCTCCTAGGTTAAGCTTTCAACTAAGAATACCAAGAGAACAAAGCAAAATTGGTGATAAAAGTAAATTGGAAAATTGTTTAAAATTACATGCTCTATCTGAATCATGAAAGTTTTTTTTGGCCTAGACTGTCCCTTTAAAGGGACCATATGAGACTTTTTCCACCTACTGCAGCTGCTAAATCTACTCTGACATTATTATTTGGTTAAGTACTTGTGCATTTTGCTTTGGCCTGCCGGCTTAGTAACGTTTTAAGGTGTATGTGGGGCCCATGTGTTGTCTGTTATGTGTATGTTTTTGTGTTCTTTTTCTGTTTTCTTTCTTTCTTTCTTTTTTCTTTCTTTTTTGGTTTATAAACGTGTAATTTTTGGTAATTTTTTGATAATATGTGTTTAGGTTAACTGCACTAATAAAATTTCACTTTGGTATATTATATTTGGTCGTTTTGTATTTATGGTTATTATAGTATTGTGCAATACCCCTGGTCTTTTTTAGGTCTTACCTTATATCGGTAATTCCTCTCTCTCTACTTCTTGTATATTATATTTTGCTGTCTACTTCCGTTTGAACTGTACTGCTCACAGTCTCAGGGGCCAATTTATCAATGCTTCAATTGAAAATATGCTGATATCTCGCATCAAAGTGGATGCAAAGTTGAGGGGCGGAGCTAGCCAGTCGAGGAGATGGCTGCTTTTGAGCTCCGATTCCCTATCTGCATGAAAACAGAATAGGCAGTAGCCAACGTGTAAATGGAAGCCTCTAAGGCATATTATGCTTTAGCAAGCTCGAGAGATCACATCCAGATAGATCAGACTAGAGAATCTAGCTGAATTTCGGAGCTATTCCCCACATACCACGCATCGACAAACCTTCAGGCCCAAATGCATCTAAGTTAGCGGAGGATGTGGACTCGACGGCAAGTAAGCAACACATCAACTTAGGCGATGTGACAATAGTTTTTGGGGAAAAAGTTTAGCAATAAGGGCTGACGGACAGTACAGCCTAAGAGCTATTACTACATACAGCTTTGGTGCAGGCCGCACGCAAAATACCTTGTCACTGTGCTACAACTTAATAAAAGCGCAATATGCACCATCATCCAGGGAGACACTGACAGCAGCTACCTAGGCTAAATCAATTCTACATTGATCTGAAAAACTGCAAGGCAACAGAGTTATATATGTATACAGTATCGTTATAGGCCGCATCCAAGCCACCTCGTAATTGCGCAGCATATTGATAATAGCGCATCAAGCGGCTCTGATTGGGGATATATATTATCAGATGGGCAAGCTCATATCAAAAATAAAACCAATGTGTTACATTATAACTGGCAGCAGTTAAGATGATATAGTAGCCCAAATATAAGAGACTGTAGGTACATCCCCACGAGCGGCTATCACAACATGGATAGGCCTTAACCTACTGCAAAGACATTCATCAGCATACCGATAAAATAAGGTAGTATTTTCACACATATCTTCTAATCAAGCCTGTCGCACTCTGTGGCTCAAAGAGCCACTCTCTCACTACTCAGGCCATATTCTGCCAGTTCATTGATCTACATGAGGCCTAGCTGTGTGAACTAAGGATACATCTCAGAGAAAGTGAAATTAGTCACAAAGTATAAGTATTGCTCCTGATCTGTACTATACTATTGACCAGAAAACAAGGAGGATATATATACCTCATTATAAACCTCACAATGTCTCCTTAAAAACTCAACAAGGGTGGAAGAAACTCTAAACAGCTGAAGGCCCCAACACCCTCAGTCAACAATTTCTTAAAGACATTAGAGTTCAGAGCTCCTAACACAGCAGACGCAGATCATATATAACAAGCATCATATCATAGCTCTTCAGACTCTAAGACTATACAAACCTCAGGAACCATCACCATCCCTACAGCACTATTTTAAACAATACCTTCCAAAAAGGACTTTTCATCATTAATATCCCAAGTTAAACAGTGCATAAGAGAGGAAATCAAAAAAAAGATTGCAGATATTGGTCACAGAGTGGAAACTTCTGAAAATAGCCAAGACACCCATGCTTCAGCGATATCTGACCTACACAGCCTCATCCAGCAGCAAGGATATACAATCTCTGAATTGGAAGAAAAAAAAGGTGATGGTGAGAACAGAAACAGGCGCCACAACATCCGAATTAGGAGAATCACTGAGGCTATTCCATCTTCAGATCTGGACCAGTACCTGCAAGATTTCTTCAACACTCGTAAAAAAGAAGAATCTCCATCTAAAATTGACATAGCCCATAGGGCATTACGCCACAGACCCCTAGATGGTCAACCTCCAAGGGATGTTATAGTCCGCATTACAAATTTCCATGTGAAAGAGGAGCTAATGAAACTAGCAAGAGAACAACAACCTATCAAATATGAAAACTCAGATATCCATATGTTCACTGATCTGTCTCAAAGGACACTTTGAAAGCGAATGGAACTTAAACCTCTTACTTCACTTCTGAGGAAAATGAATATCCCTTACAGGTGGTGGTTCCGCTTCCACCTGATCATTCCCTGGAAAGACAGACGTTTCATCTGCTCTTCACCCAAAGACATCCAAATTGACTGCAAAGACCTTGACATACAACCTCCACTCTTGGATGAGGATTTAACAAGCACAATGGCCCAGACCAGATCGGAAGTCCCTACTCCCCTTCCACAGAGAAAGGAATAGCAACAATTCCAACAAAAGAAGTCCAAGAGACAATCCTTCACTCCACAATCATTACTGGAAGAGAAGGGATGAGGAACTCTTAGATTTTGATAATCTTCTCATATTATTTAACTACCTGCTATTAGGTGCTGGTGTTACAGTGCCTTGTTAATGCATATGTTTTACACTTAGACGAGAGAAAGTTCAGTCTTACCAATGATGGTATTCTTGAGCCTATACTTAAACTTATCCACTGCAGCTTGACTTTGTGATCTAAATATGCCACCAGATCATAGCAAGGATGGATTCAGTTAGTAGAGGCTTTAATTGTTAATGTTTATTTTATGTTCTCGTGCTGTTAGGAGACTATCTCCTATTCATTAAGTAAAATGTTCATTACTTACCGTTTAAGTTTTGCATATATTGATTTTTTCTTTCTTTTCTTAATTTCTTGTTTTTTCCTTTTTGCATTCTACTACTTGTACTCAAGTCACAGCTGTAGAAGATCATGCTCACTGTCAAACAACTGCTCTAAAATTCCTTAAAAATGAATCTATGTGTAAGTATAAACCGCAAGACATTACTATCCTTACACAAAATGCTAAAGGTTTGAATTGTCCCAAAAAACGGAGATCAGCTGTCCTAGATCTTCAAAAGAGAGGGGGGTCAAATTTTAATGCTCTAAGAAACACACTTCAAATCAAACAGTATCCCTAAATACTTTTCACCTCAATACCCTCAATATTTTCACTGCACCAACCCACATAAAAAGATTAATGGAGTCAATATCCTCATACATAAATCAATCCCTTTTTACCAAGACTCACATCGACTAAGACAAAGAAGGGAGATACTTAAGCCTAAGAGGTCTATTTGGCAAACCAGTAACCTTGGTGAATCTATACGCCTCTAAAAAACAACAGGATACTTTCTTATGTAAGGTGTATCCAGTCCACGGGTTCATCCATTACTTGTGGGATATTCTCCTTCCCAACAGGAAGTTGCAAGAGGACACCCACAGCAGAGCTGTCTATATAGCCCCTCCCCTAACTGCCACCCCCAGTCATTCTCTTGCAACTCTCGACAAGATAGGAAGTATAAGAGATATGTGGTGACTTTGTGTAGTTTTTACCTTCAATCGAGAGTTTGTTATTTTTGAACGGTACCGGCGTCATACTGTTTTACTCCCAGGCAGAAATTAGAAGAAGAATCTGCCTGGAGGTTGATGATTTTAGCGGTTTGTAACTAAGGTCCATTGCTGTTCTCACGCATAACTGAAGAGTATGGGAAAGACTTCAGTTGGGGGAACGGTCTGCAGATTACCTGCTTTGAGGTATGTTCAGTATATTTATTTCTAGAGAGATGATGAGATCTAAAAAATGCTGACAGAGCCTTGTATAATTGAGGTAAGCCTGATGCAGTGATTTAACAAAGACTGGGATTATGCTTACAAAAAAGGGTAATATTCATGTTAATACTCATATTTCTTAGTGACAAAACGTTTACATGTTATATAGAAAGAACGTTTTTTCTCTGAGGGTGATAAATCGTTTTTTGGGGCCTAGTTTCCACATGGCTAGGCAGATACTCCTAGGAGTATTTTCTTAAGGCCCTCTGACATCGAGTGCATGGTGGGAGGGGCCTATTTTCACGCTCTAGATGCGCAGTTCATATTCAGACTGAGGCATCCAGCTTCCCTAAAGGAGTCCTCTGGCATCTGAGGACCACTATAGAGGGCTTATTTCTTCCATAAATCGTATTTGAGGGCAGGTAGGAGCCACAGCAGAGCTGTGGCAAGGTGTTTAACTGTTTATTAACGTTTTTCAAATCCGGTTTGGGGCCTAAAGGGTTAATCATCCATTTGCAAGTGGGTGCAGTGCTGCTTTAGTCCCTTATACACACTGTAAAAATTTCGAAGAGTTTACTACTTTTTAACACTGTTTTGCAGTTTATGTGATAGTTTTTTTCTCTTAAAGGCACAGTATTGTTTTTGTTTAATTGCTGTTTCACATTTATTAAAGTGTTTTCCAAGCTTGCTGGTCTCATTACTAGTCTGTTAAACATGTCTGACATAGAGGAAACTCCTTGTTCAATATGTTTAGAGGCCATTGTGGAACCCCCTCTTAGAATGTGTACCAAATGTACTGAAATTTCTATAAATTATAAAGACCATATTATGGCATTTAAAGATTTATCACCAGAGGTTTCTCAAAATGACAAAAGGGAGGTTATGCCATCTAGCTCTCCCCACGTGTCAGAACCTATAACTCCCGCTCAAGTGACGCCAAGTACATCTAGCGCGTCCAATGCGTTTACCTTACAAGACATGGCGGCAGTTATGACTAATACCCTCACAGAGGTATTGTCCAAACTGCCAGGGTTACAAGGAAAGCGAGACAGCTCTGGGGCTAGAACAAATACAGAGCTTTCTGACGCTTTAGAAGCTATGTCCGATATACCCTCACAATGCTCCGAAGCCGTGGCAAGGGAGTTGCTATATGAGGGTGAGATTTCAGATTCAGGGAAGACTTTACTTCAGTCCGATTCTGAAATGAAAGCCTTTAAATTTAAGCTTGAACACCTCCGCTTATTGCTCAGGGAGGTTTTAGCGACTCTGGATGACTGTGACCCCATTGTAGTTCCAGAGAAATTGTGTAAAATGGACAAATACTTTAAAGTGCCTGTTTACACTGATGTTTTTCCAGTCCCTAAGAGGTTTTCGGAAATTATTACTAAGGAATGGGATAGACCAGGTGTTCCGTTCTCTCCCCCTCCTGCTTTTAAAAAGATGTTTCCCATAGATGTCGCTATACGGGACTCGTGGCAGACAGTCCCTAAAGTGGAGGGTGCTGTTTCTACCCTAGCTAAGCGTACAACTATCCCCGTCAAGGACAGTTGTGCTTTCTTAGATCCTATGGATAAAAAATTGGAAGGTCTCCTTAAGAAAATTTTTATCCATCAAGGTTTTATTCTCCAGCCTCTTGCATGCATTGCCCCAGTTTCTGCTGCAGAGGCTTTTTGGTTCAAGTCTCTTGAGGAGGATCTACAGGTGGAGACCCCGTTAGATGATATTTTAGACAGGATTAAAGCTCTCAAGTTAGCTAATTCCTTTATTTCTGACGCCTTTTTTCATCTAACCAAACTAACGGCTAAGAATTCAGGTTTTGCCATTCTGGCGCGCAGGGCGCTATGGCGTAAGTCCTGGTCAGCAGACGTTACTTCAAAGTCTAAGCTTCTTAACATCCCCTTCAAAGGACAGACCCTATTCGGGCCGGGCCTGAAGGAGATCATTTCTGATATTATTGGAGGAAAAGGTCACGCCCTTCCTCAGGATAGGTCAAATAAATTAAGGACCAAACAGAATAATTTTTGAAACTTCAAGAGTGGCGCAGCTTCAGCTTCCTCTAATGCAAAACAAGAGGGAAATTTCACCCAGTCCAAACCAGTCTGGAGACCGAACCAGGCTTGGAACAAGGGGAAGCAGGCCAAAAAATCTGCTGCCGCCTCTAAGACAGCATGAAGGAGTAGCCCCCGATCCGGGACCGGATCTAGTAGGGGGCAGACTTTCTCTCTTCGCCCAGGCTTGGGCAAGAGACGTCCAGGGTCCCTGGGCATTAGAGATTGTTTCCCAGGGATATCTTCTGGACTTCAAGCTTCATCTCCAAAGGGGAGATTTCATCTCTCACAATTATCTGTAAACCAGATAAAGAGAGAGGCATTCTTACGTTGTGTTTAAGACCTACTGGTTATGGGAGTGATCCACCCAGTTCCAAGGGAGGAACAGGGGCAGGGCTTCTATTCAAATCTGTTTATAGTTCCCAAAAAAGAGGGAAATTTCAGACCAATCTTGGATCTCAAGATCCTAAACAAATTTCTCAGGGTCCCATCCTTCAAGATGGAGACTATCCGAACTATCCTCCCTATGATCCAGGAGGGTCAATATATAACTACCGTGGACTTAAAGGATGCTTATCTCCATATTCCGATTCACAGAGATCATCAGCAGTTCCTCAGGTTTGCCTTCTTAGACAGGCATTACCAGTTTGTTGCTCTTCCCTTCGGGTTAGCCACGGCACCAAGAATCTTTACGAAGGTTCTAGGGTCCCTACTGGCGGTTCTAAGGCCACGGGGCATAGCGGTGGCTCCTTACCTAGACGACATTCTGATACAGGCGTCGACTTTTCAAATCACCAAGTCCCATACGGACATTGTTCTGGCCTTTCTGAGGTCTCACGAGTGGAAGGTGAACGAAGAAAAGAGTTCTCTCTCCCCTCTCACAAGAGTTTCCTTCCTAGGAACACTGATAGATTCAGTAGAAATGAAAATTTTTCTGACAGTGGTCAGGTTATGAAAGCTTCTAACTTCCTGCCATGCTCTTCATTCCACTTCTCGGCCATCAGTGGCTCAGTGTATGGAAGTAATCAGCCTAATTGTAGCGGCAATGGACATAGCTCCGTTTGCCCGCCTACATCTCAGACCACTACAACTTTGCATGCTCAATCAGTGGAATGGGGACTACACAGATTTGTCCCCTCTGCTAAATCTGGATCAAGAGACCAGGGATTCTCTTCTCTGGTGGTTATCTCGGGTCCATCTGTCCAGGGGAATGAGTTTCCGCAGGCCAGAGTGGACTATAGTGACGACAGATGCCAGCCTTCTGGGCTGGGGCGCAGTCTGGAACTCCCTGAAGGCTCAGGGTTTGTGGACTCAGGAGGAAGCCCTCCTTCCGATAAACATTCTGGAACTGAAAGCGATATTCAATGCTCTTCAGGCTTGGCCTCAACTAGCTGCGGTCAGGTTCATCAGATTTCAGTCGGACAATATCACGACTGTAGCCTATATCAACCATCAGGGGGGAACAAGAAGCCCCCTGGCAATGTTGGAGGTTTCAAAGATAATTCTATGGGCAGAGGTTCATGCTTGCCATCTCTCAGCTATCCATATCCCAGGAGTAGAGAACTGGGAGGCGGATTTCCTAAGTCGGCAGACTTTTCATCCGGGGGAGCTCCATCCGGAGGTATTTGCCCAGCTGATTCAACTATGGGGCAAACCAGAACTGGATCTGATGGCATCTCGTCAGAACGCCAAGCTTCCTTGTTACAGGTCCAGGTCAAGGGATCCCCAGGCAGCGCTGATAGATGCTCTAGCAGTGCCCTGGTCCTTCAGCCTGGCTTATGTGTTCCCACAATTTCCTCTCCTCCCTCGTCTGATTGCCAAGATAAAGCAGGAGAGAGCTTTGGTGATTTTGATAGCAGCTGCGTGGCCACACAGGACTTGGTATGCAGATCTGGTGGACATGTCATCCTTTCCACCATGGACTCTGCCGCTGAGGCAGGACCTTCTACTCCAAGGTCCATTCAAACATCCAAATCTAATTTCTCTGCGGCTGACTGCTTGGAGATTGAATGCTTGATTTTATCAAAACGTGGTTTCTCCGAGTCGGTCATTGATACCTTAATTCAGGCTCGAAAGCCTGTCACCAGGAAAATCTATCATAAGATATGGTGTAAATATCTTCATTGGTGTGAATCCAAGGGTTACTCATGAAGTAAGGTCAGGATTCCTAGGATATTATCCTTTCTCCAAGAAGGATTGGAGAAGGGATTGTCAGCTAGTTCCTTACAGGGACAGATTTCTGCTCTGTCTATTCTTCTGCACAAGCATCTGGCAGATGTTCCAGACGTTCAGGCATTTTGTCAGGCTTTAGTTAGAAACAAGCCTGTGTTTAAACCTGTTGCTCCGCCATGGAGTTTAAATTTAGTTCTTAAAGTTCTTCAAGGGGTTCCGTTTGAACCTCTGCATTCCATAGATATCAAGCTTTTATCTTGGAAAGCTCTGTTTTTGGTATCTATCTCTTCGGCTCGAAGAGTTTCAGAGTTATCTGCCTTACAGTGTGATTCCCCTTATCTGATCTTCCATGCAGATAAGGTAGTTTTGCGTACCAAACCTGGGTTTCTTCCTATGGTGGTATCTAATAAGAATATCAATCAGGAGATTGTTGTTCCGTCACTGTGTCCTAATCCTTCTTCAAAGCAGGAACGTCTATTACACAATCTTGACGTGGTTCGTGCTTTAAAGTTTTATTTACAAGCTACTAAGGATTTTCGTCAAACATCTGCATTGTTTGTTGTCTACTCTGGACAGAGGAGAGGCCAAAAGGCTTCGGCATCTTCTCTTTCTTTTTGGCTGAGAAGCATAATCCATTTAGCTTATGAGACTGCTGGCCAGCAGCCTCCTGAAAGAATTACAGCTCATTCCACTAGAGCGGTAGCTTCCACATGGGCTTTTAAAAATGAGGCCTCTGTTGAACAGATTTGTAAGGCGGCAACTTGGTCTTCGCTTCATACTTTTTCTAAATTCAACAAATTTGATACTTTTGCTTCCTCGGAGGATATTTTTGGGAGAAAGGTCTTGCAGGCAGTGGTGCCTTCCGTTTAAGTTCCTGCCTTGTCCCTCCCTTCATCCATGTCCTAAAGCTTTGGTATTGGTATCCCACAAGTAATGGATGAACCCGTGGACTGGATACACCTTACAAGAGAAAACAAAATTTATGCTTACATGATAAATTTCTTTCTCTTGTGGTGTATCCAGTCCACAGCCCGCCCTGTCACTTTAAGGCAGGTGTTTTTTTATTTTTAAACTACAGTCACCACTGCACCCTATAGTTTCTCCTTTTTTCTTGCTTGTCTTTGGTCGAATGACTGGGGGTGGCAGTTAGGGGAGGAGCTATATAGACAGCTCTGCTGTGGGTGTCCTCTTGCAACTTCCTGTTGGGAAGGAGAATATCCCACAAGTAATGGATGAACCCATGGACTGGATACACCACAAGAGAAAGAAATTTATCAGGTAAGCATAAATTTTGTTTTTATCTCCTCAATACCTAGCTCAATAATGAAGGATGCTAAGGATTCACTGATGATAGCAGGGGACCTAAACATTCCCTTAAACCCACTAATTGACTGTACTAACCCAGATAGCAGAACCAAAACCCCTCACCTCAAAAATATTTGGCAAAAATGCAAGCTCATAGGCCTACATGACACCTGGAAGTTCATGAATCCCCAAAAACTAGACCTCACCTTCTTCTCAAATCCCAAACGCAACTATTCAAGATTAGACTACATTTTAGTAGACCATCTCATCTTATCACACACCCAACACTCTAATACAAAACATACCTCATGGTCTGATCATTCCCTGGTCACATACTATTATCACATACTGGTACTATTAGATGGCCTTCGGCTCCTTTCAAGTCTTTTCACTGGAGATTGGAGGAATCCCTCCTACTCGATAAAACTCTTTTCTAAGCTTATAAAATTGTATTTCAATATAAACAATACCCCAGATGTTAACAAACCCACCCTTTGGGAGGCGCACAAAAGTATTATAAGAGGAGAATTCATAAAAGCAAAGGCACAAATTTAAAAAAAAAAAGAAAAGAAATAGCAGACCTAGACTATACACATAAATTATGCCAAGAAGATATCACAATATTAGAACAACTTAAACTTAAACACATCAGTTTCTAGACTGCTTTAAAGAAATCAACTGTGCTTGAAATGCACTTATACTATATTTCAGTGTCAAAACCAATCCTGTTTTCTGCAGCCTTAAACTTGCTGTTTGCAACGCCTCTATATTGAATCCTTGTCAACACCCTAATGTATTTGTCAGCCTTTTTCTGTTTCTAACCTGTTTTTAATTATATATTTCAGCAAGTTACATACATCTGACATTTTATCACAGTACATGATCTGAGTTGCAACTTTACCATTTAACATTCTGTAACCTGACCCACAGTTGAGAGGCCAGGTGTGTTCATGTCCTAGCACTGCACTGAGGGTCTGCTTCCAGACTGGTATGTCTACAGATCCTGACACATAGAAGGAGGCAAAAGACAAGTCCCTGCAACCAATTATGGAGGGTCTGTGACAGATTTCCAATGAGGTGAAAAAGGAGCCACAAGCCATACCCCATATACGTCCCTCTGACAAGCACTGTACTCTGAGGGGAAACCGGGCCTCAATATATACTGAGAACCCCTCTCTTTGAAGAATCAAATGCACATCTTTATTCTTCGACCACTAGCGGAGGCAAAGTAAAGACTGAGGTACATGTGAGGTGGGAGGGGTTTTATAGAGCTCTTGGAGTTTGGGAATCTTTTCTGCCTCCTAGTGGTAAGGAAGAGAAATTCCCAGGAGAAATGGATTGTGGACTCTCACCACCTGTATGAAAGTAATTACACCATGATGATTACTGTTTTAAGAGGAAGGGGAGTGTATTAACCATAATGCCGCATAAATTGCACACCTTTCTGTACAGGCTTAACCCCTTACTGCCCTGCTGCAGTCCCTAGTGGTCTTTGGGTAATACAAACTGCAGAAAAAGGCCAAATTAAGAAAGCCTGCAGAGTGGGTGACAGTAAGTATGTGCATGCTAGTGTCAGAACTGCAACCTCTTGAAGAGATAGTACAGATTTTTCTCAAAAGTGCCAAAAATAGTGCTTAATATCCTCAGGTGAACACATTGGGCTCAATGTACTAAGCAGTGTAAGCCTCCTTCCCGCAATCTCTGCCAACCCTGAGATGACATATTGAAATTACCTTGAACACGCTTGCTTGGGTGATTGAAAGGACCATCTCTTGTGCAAAGGGGGCAGAATTACACACTCAAGCTAAGATGCAAAGCCATGTGGATAGGTTCTCAAGTTGAGAACCTTGGGTGCTCCGTTACATGGGGCCCTTTGTATAGATGTCCAGGGAATGACCAGTGGGCTGTGGAAGGTGAAGTTACTATATACCTGCAGTACCAGACTACATTCAGTAGAAGGCTCATCCAAGGAAGTGCAAGCATAATTCCAATGACAATGAAAGTGCAGCACACTGTAAACCAGAAAATTTGTGGATTTCAACAGGAGGGACTTTTTTCACTTCTCAACTGAACTTCTGTCAAACCTTCTGTCTAAGAGGCGCTATAGAAGAGAAAAAGGGTCTGAGATTGGTAAGAGAACCCCTATCAACAATGTGAAACCTTTAATGTTTTATTTTTGGAGGGAGATCAGGTGGAGTAAAATTTCAGACATTTTAATTTGTATATAGTATTCAAAAAAGCAATAAAAGTAATAATAAGATAGGACAATAAAAAAGAAAGAAAACTAATTTCCCTTTGACATTTTCAAAATAAATTTATGTAAGAGATAAAACAACTAAATTAGTAAAGCATTGGTTTCTCATATACAAACATGCCAGAATGTGGGCTCTCTCTTTTATTTTTAAGGCGAATCACATACTACATTGATGATTGAAGTACGCCATTGCTGTGACATTATCTGACTAAAACCTCAGAAAAGACTTCTGTCTTAACATGGGTTCAACTCTGGAGATTGCACAAGCTAAAGATGTTGATGAGTAACATTGTCTCCGAGGAACAAAACTCCCTGCACTTCCTAGGAAACTCGGACTGCACCCCAATCCAGCAGGCTGGCATCCATGGTAATTACTAAATGATTTGGACAGAGAAATGTGGCTCTCTGAAACATTAATTGGTGGGACTACCACTAAGTTAGAGAATGTCTTGTCTTAAAATCTAATGAGATCTTCTGAGACAGATTTTTTTAATCTCCATTCCACTGTTGCAACATCTGAAGCTGCAAAAAATAAAGTGGAATCTGGCAAAAGGTACAGCAACTGAAGTTGCTACCAAGAGACCAACTATTTCCATACATTGAAGCAATGTAGCAAGAAGAGTTTGATGGAGAAGAAACACAAGGTTTCTGCAATTTGAGTCTGCGAGTATCTGTGAGAGAGAGTCTCATTGTTACAGGGTCTATGATGAAGCCCTGAAAAGTAACTCTGGTTTGTGGTAGTAGAGAGCATTTTGGTAGTTTAATTTTCCAGACATGGGAACAAAGGAAATTAATTATGTTATTATGCTCCATCTAAAAAGAAGCAGCCTGTACCAGAATGTTATTTAAGTAAGGAGCTATGCCCTGAGCTCTCAGTTCAAACAAAAGAGCTTCAAGAACATTTGAGAAGATTTTTGGTGCTGTTGCCGGATCAAATAGGAGCGGCATACATTTGTTATACCTGAAAGGAATTGTGTATGATCCCTGTGAGTAGGGATATGCAAATCATTTGAAAGTTTGAACTTTCATGAATTTGTTCAGAGTTTTGAGATTCAAGATTTTTAAATCCTGTCTTTCTTCAGAAAAATGAAAAGGTTTGAATAGAACTCCTGAATTTGTATCTCCAAGAGAATCGGAATAATCACTCCCATGGCTTCTGAGTATGTTACACTTGCCAAGAAAGCTTTGGCCTTTAAAGGATCTTTTGGAACATGAGACAGGAGGAATCTTCCTTGAGGACGGTGAGAATAAAAGTCCATAGGGTACCCCTGAAAAATTACCCAAGGAGCTTTAGCAGATTTTTCACCCCCCATCAGAATTGAGTCTGGGTTGAGGGTCACACTTTCATGCTGATTAGAAGGAAGGGACAGTTTTATTTATCTGTTTTAATTTAGATCAAGAAGAAGCAGACTTACACATGGACTTGGGGATGAAAGGACTTAACCCTGCCCTTAGCTTTTTTTGCGTCAGGAGAGCTTCTTTGTCTACAATGACTGTAGCAATGATGACATCCAGGTCAGGTCCAAACCGAGAACTTTTCATAAAATGGGAGGGAAAGAAGTATGATTTCATAAACTATATCAGTAGACCATTACTTCAGCCATAAGGTTCTTCTACACAGGACAGTCAAAGCAGCCCTCTTTGCATTAATGCAAGATATTTCAAAATCTGCATCACAAATAAAACTGCTTGCAAGCTTAACCAACCATAAAAATTCCTAAACATCATCAAGGAAAGCTTCTTGGGAAATAAGGTCAGATATGTTGTCATACCATAAGGCAGCAGCTGCAGATACACAGGCTACACTTACAGCTGGGCAAAGCATATAGCCTGCTAGTTGAAAGGATCTCCTGGCAGATCTTAAAGTTTTCTGTCCATTGGATCCTTAAACTTGGTACGTTCCTTTAAAGCAATGGTAGTTGCCTATCATAAGTTGAAACAGCACTGTCCATCTTTATAATAGTCTCACATACCTCCAATTTTTCAGATTGTAAATGGAACATGTTTTTAATTAAATGAAGGAACCAAAGGGAATCTCTGTTTAGTTCCATTCCTTGCTAATAACCTCAGAAACCACATCATGAACCAGTAAGGTAGATAGCTGATTTGGGGCTGCCTTAAAAACTTATAAATCTTTTTCTTGGATTGTTTGTCTGCAGGTGGAGGGTCCTTCATCTGCAAGGCAACTAAAAACTTCCTGCAACAAAACTTGTATGTGCTATAATTTAAAATGTAAGGACACACTACCTGCTACTGCATTAGAAGGGGGTCCTGGGTTTCTGAATAATCATCCTCTGCTGAGGAGGAGTAATCTAATTCAATTGTACTTCTAGAGGGTACATGGTACCTAGATGGGCACTCCTTAGTGATGTCCAGGATGAGCAAAGGGCCTGCAAAGGGTTCTATTCTGTCTTTTGCTTAAATTCTCCCATTTGCAGTGCTAGGAGATTAAGCTCCTTTCATGACACATATTAGAACTGAGGTTGCTACGGCCACAATGCAGAGTGCTAACCACTATACAACCACAGTATGCCACCTGGGAGAGAGAAAAAACATAATTTATGTAAGAACTTACCTGATAAATTCATTTCTTTCATATTAGCAAGAGTCCATGAGCTAGTGACGTATGGGATATACATTCCTACCATGAGGGGCAGTTTCCCAAACCTCAAAATGCCTATAAATACACCCCTCACCACACCCACAAATCAGTTTAACGCATAGCCAAGAAGTGGGGTGATAAGACAAAAGTGCGAAAGCATAAAAAATAAGGAATTGGAATAATTGTGCTTTATACAAAAAAATCATAACCACCACAAAAAGGGTTGGCCTCATGGACTCTTGCTAATAGGAAAGAAATGAATTTATCAGGTAAGTTCTTACATAAATTATGTTTTCTTTCATGTAATTAGCAAGATTCCATGAGCTAGTGACGTATGGGATAATGACTACCCAAGATGTGGATCTTCCACGCAAGAGTCACTAGAGAGGGAGGGATAAAATAAAGACAGCCAATTCCGCTGAAAATAATCCACACCCAAAATAAAGTTTAAATCTTATAATGAAAAAAACTGAAAATATAAGCAGAAGAATCAAACTGAAACAGCTGCCTGAAGTACTTTTCTGACAAAAACTGCTTCAGAAGAAGAAAACACATCAAAATGGTAGAATTTAGTAAAAGTATGCAAAGAAGACCAAGCTGCTGCTTTGCAAATCTGATCAACCGAAGCTTCATTCCTAAACGCCCAGGAAGTAGAAACTGACCTAGTAGAATGAGCTGTAATCCTTTGAGGCGGAGTTTTACCCGACTCGACATAAGCATGATAAATTAAAGATTTCAACCAAGATGCCAAAGAAATGGCAGAGGCCTTCTGACCTTTCCTAGAACCGGAAAAGATAACAAATAGACTAGAAGTCTTTCGGAAATTCTTAGTAGCTTCAACATAATATTTCAAAGCTCTAACTACATCCAAAGAATGCAATGATCTCTCCTTAGAATTCTTAGGATTAGGACACAATGAAGGAACCACAATTTCTCTACTAATGTTGTTAGAATTCACAACCTTAGGTAAAAATTTAAAAGAAGTTCGCAACACCGCCTTATCCTGATGAAAAATCAGAAAAGGAGACTCACAAGAAAGAGCAGATAATTCAGAAACTCTTCTAGCAGAAGAGATGGCCAAAAGAAACAAAACTTTACAAGAAAGTAATTTAATGTCCAGTGAATGCATAGGTTCAAACGGAGGAGCTTGAAGAGCCCCCAGAACCAAATTCAAACTCCAAGGAGGAGAAATTGACTTAATAACAGGTTTTATACGAACCAAAGCTTGTACAAAACAATGAATATCAGGAAGAATAGCAATCTTTCTGTGAAAAAGAACAGAAAGAGCAGAGATTTGTCCTTTCAAGGAACTTGCAGACAAACCTTTATCCAAAACATCCTGAAGAAACTGTAAAATTCTCGGAATTCTAAAAGAATGCCAGGAAAAATTATGAGAAAGACACCAAGAAATGTAAGTCTTCCAGACTCGATAATATATCTTCCTAGATACAGATTTACGAGCCTGTAACATAGTATTAATCACAGAGTCAGAGAAACCTCTTTGACTAAGAATCAAGCATTCAATCTCCATACCTTCAAATTTAAGGATTTGAGATCCTGATGGAAAAAAGGACCTTGAGACAGAAGGTCTGGTCTTAACGGAAGAGTCCACGGTTGGCAAGAGGCCATCCGGACAAGATCCGCATACCAAAACCTGTGAGGCCATGCTGGAGCCACCAGCAGAACAAACGAGCATTTCTTCAGAATCTTGGAGATTACTCTTGGAAGAAGAACTAGAGGCGGAAAGATATAGGCAGGATGATACTTCCAAGGAAGTGACAATGCATCCACTGCTTCCGCCTGAGGATCCCTGGATCTGGACAGATACCTGGGAAGTTTCTTGTTTAGATGAGAAGCCATCAGATCCATTTCTGGAAGTCCCCACATTTCAACAATCTGAAGAAATACCTCTGGGTGAAGAGACCATTCGCCCGGATGTAACGTTTGGTGACTGAGATAATCCGCTTCCCAATTGTCTATACCTGGGATATGAACCGCAGAAATTAGACAGGAGCTGGATTCCGCCCATACCAGTATTCGAGATACTTCTTTCATAGCCAGAGGACTGTGAGTCCCTCCTTGATGATTGATATATGCCACAGTTGTGACATTGTCTGTCTGAAAACAAATGAACGATTCTCTCTTTAGAAGAGGCCATGACTGAAGAGCTCTGAAAATTGCACGGAGTTCCAAAATATTGATTGGTAATCTCACCTCCTGAGATTCCCAAACCCCTTGTGCTGTCAGAGACCCCCAAACAGCTCCCCAACCTGTCAGACTTGCATCTGTTGAAATCACAGTCCAGGTCGGAAGAAGAAAATAAGCTCCCTGAACTAAACGATGGTGATCTGTCCACCACGTCAGAGGGTGTCGTACAATCGGTTTTAAAGATATCAATTGAGATATCTTTGTGTAATCCCTGCACCACTGGTTCAGCATACAGAGCTGAAGAGGTCGCATGTGAAAACGAGCAAAGGGGATCGCATCCAATGCAGCAGTCATAAGACCTAGAATTTCCATGCATAAGGCTACCGAAGGGAATGATTGAGACTGAAGGTTTCGACAAGCTGAAATCGATTTTAGACGTCTCTTGTCCATTAGTAACAGAGTCATGGACACTGAATCTATCTGGAAACCTAAAAAGGTTACCCTTGTCTGAGGAATCAATGAACTTTTCGGTAAATTGATCCTCCAACCATGATCTTGAAGAAACAATACAAGTCGATTCGTATGAGATTCTGCTAAATGTGAAGACTGAGCAAGTACCAAGATATCGTCCAAATAAGGAAATACCACAATACCCTGTTCTCTGATTACAGACAGAAGGGCACCGAGAACCTTTGTAAAAATCCTTGGAGCTGTTGCTAGGCCAAACGGCAGAGCCACAAACTGGTAATGCTTGTCTAGGAAAGAGAATCTCAGAAACTGATAGTGATCTGGATGAATCGGAATATGCATATATGCATCCTGTAAATCTATTGTGGACATATAATGCCCTTGCTGAACAAAAGGCAGGATAGTCCTTATAGTTACCATTTTGAACGTTGGTATCCTAACATAACGATTCAATATTTTTAAATCCAGAACTGGTCTGAAGGAATTCTCCTTCTTTGGTACAATGAAGAGATTTGAATAAAACCCCAGTCACTGTTCCAGAACTGGAACTGGCATAATTACTCCAGCCAACTCTAGATCTGAAACACATTTCAGAAATGCTTGAGCCTTCACTGGATTTACTGGGACACGGGAAAGAAAAAATCTTTTTGCAGGAGGCCTTATCTTGAAGCCAATTCTGTACCCTTCTGAAACAATGTTCTGAATCCAAAGATTGTGAATTGAATTGATCCAAATTTCTTTTAAAAAACGTAATCTGCCCCCTACCAGCTGGGCTGGAATGAGGGCCGCACCTTCATGTGGACTTGGGAGCTGGCTTTGGTTTTCTAAAAGGCTTGGATTTATTCCAGACTGGAGATGGTTTCCAAACTGATACCGCTCCTGTGGGTGAAGGATCAGGCTTTTGTTCCTTATTGTGACGAAAGGAACGAAAACTATTATTAGACCTAAATTTACCTTTAGATTTTTTATCCTGTGGTAAAAAAGTTCCTTTCCCTCCAGTAACAGTTGAGATAATAGAATCCAACTGTGAACCAAATAATTTATTACCCTGGAAAGAAAGGGAAAGCAAAGTTGACTTAGAAGACATATCAGCATTCCAAGTTTTAAGCCATAAAGCTCTTCTAGCTAAAATGGCTAGAGACATATACCTGACATCAACCCTAATTATATAAAAGATGGCATCACAAATAAAGTTATTAGCATTTTGAAGAAGATTAACAATGCTATGAGAATTATGATCTGTTACTTGTTGCGCTAAAGCTTCTAACCAAAAAGTTGAAGCTGCAGCAACATCCGCTAAAGATATAGCAGGTCTAAGAAGATTACCTGAACATAAGTAAGCTTTTCTTAGAAAGGATTCAATTTTCCTATCTAAAGGATCCTTAAAGGAAGTACTATCTGCCGTAGGAATAGTAGTACGCTTAGTAAGAGTAGAGATAGCCCCATCAACCTTAGGGATTTTGTCCCAAAACTCTAATCTGTCAGATGGCACAGGATATAATTGCTTAAAACGTTTAGAAGGAGTAAATGAATTACCCAAATTATTCCATTCCCTGGAGATTACTTCAGAAATAGCATCAGGGACAGGAAAAACTTCTGGAATAACTACAGGAGATTTAAAAACCTTATTTAAATGTTTAGATTTAGTATCAAGAGGACCAGAATCCTCTATTTCTAATGCAATTAAGACTTCTTTAAGTAAAGAACGAATAAATTCCATTTTGAATAAATATGAAGATTTATCAGCATCAACCTTTGAAACAGAATCCTCTGAACCAGAGGAATCATTATCAGAATCAGAATGATAATGTTCATTTAAAAATTCATCTGAAAAATGAGAAGTTTTAAAAGACCTTTTACGTTTACTAGAAGGAGGAATAACAGACATAGCCTTCTTAATAGATTTAGAAACAAAATCTCTTATGTTAACAGGAACACTCTGAGTATTAGATGTTGATGGAACAACAACAGGTAATGTAACATTACTAAAGGAAATATTATCTGCATTAACAAGTTTATCATGACATTCATTACAAACAACAGCTGGAGGAACAGATACCACAAGTTTACAGCAAATACACTTAACTTTGGTAGATCCAGCACTAGGCAGCGATTTTCCAGAAGTATCTTCTGACTCAGGGTCAATCTGGGACATCTTGCAATATGTAATAGAAAAAACAACATATAAAGCAAAATTGATCAAATTCTTTAAATGACAGTTTCAGGAATGGGAAAAAATGCCAGAGAACAAGCTTCTAGCAACCAGAAGCAATAAACAAAGAGACTTAAATAATGTGGAGACAATAGTGACGCCCATATTTTTTAGCGCCAAAAAAGACGCCCACATTATTTGGCGCCTAAATGCTTTTGGCGCCAAAAATGACGCCACATCCGGAACGCCGACACTTTTGGCACAAAAAAACGTCAAAAATGACGCAACTTCCGGCGACACGTATGACGACGGAAACAAAAAAAAAATGTTTGCGCCAAAAAAGTCTGCGCCAAGAATGATGCAATAAAATGAAGCATTTTCAGCCCCCGCGAGCCTAACAGCCCACAGGGAAAAAGTCAAATTTTAAGGTAAGAAAAAAATTGATTTATTCATATGCATTATCCCAAATATGAAACTGACTGTCTGAAATAAAAAACGTTGAACATCCTGTATCAAGGCAAATAAATGTTTGAACACATATATTTAGAACTTTATATAAAAGTGCCCAACCATAGCTTAGAGTGTCACAGAAAATAAGACTTACTTACCCCAGGACACTCATCTACATGTAGTAGAAAGCCAAACCAGTACTGAAACGAGAATCAGTAGAGGTAATGGTATATATAAGAGTATATCATCGATCTGAAAAGGGAGGTTAGAGATGAATCTCTACGACCAATAACAGAGAACCTATGAAATAGACCCCGTAGAAGGAGATCATTGAAATCAAATAGGCAATACTCTCTTCACAACCCTCTGACATTCACTGCACGCTGAGAGGAAAACCGGGCTCCAACCTGCTGCGGAGCGCATATCAACGTAGAATCTAGCACAAACTTACTTCACCACCTCCATAGGAGGCAAAGTTTGTAAAAACTGATTTGTGGGTGTGGTGAGGGGTGTATTTATAGGCATTTTGAGGTTTGGGAAACTTTGCCCCTCCTGGTAGGAATGTATATCCCATACGTCACTAGCTCATGGACTCTTGCTAATTACATGAAAGAAATGTACTTTAGAAGGTAAAAAATGTCAGTTTTGAGTCAGTAAAGGGCTAAATGCTGCTTCCGACCCACTCCGCTTCAGTTCCGCCTGAAGCAGAAGTTAAGAAGCAGCGGTCCTAAGACCACTGCTCCTTAACTCATCTGCCTGCTCTGGGGCGGCGGACAGCAATCAGCCTGATTGAATACGATCGGCATTTATCAATGTGCGCCAGACATGATACGCTACATCGTATCATGTCCGTCCGCACAATAATAAATTGACAACCAGAGCTCTGGTATGTGATAAAAGCTGCACCAACAAATTTAGAGACTACCCCAATTTTTTTTTTTTTTTTTTTTATATTTATTCATTTTTATTATCATTATTTTGCAGCATGGTACAAAAGGATGTCATTGTTGATACAAAAGTTTAAACAGAAACAAGAGGGAGAAACCATCAGTCTCCAAAAGAAAGGAGAACGAACTCCCATATAGTAAAATGAAATAGTAGAGCTAGACTGTCCGTGATAAGACCATTTGAAAACAGTAGCCCCACTCCATATAAATGCATGGTGATTGACAATGACACCAATGTACAAAACATAACTCAAACAACAACAAAACTATGCCGAAATTTCTTAATTTAAAGGGACAGTCTAGACCCAATATGTATTCTTTACTACTTATTGTTACATACCAAACAAGTATCTTTTAGTGGTTTCAACATTTATAAGCTTCTAAGAAGTACATGAAACTTTTAAATAATCATTGTTTGTTAGCAACTGAAAATGGCCACCAAGCTCCACCCACTGCTTTCTTCCTCTCTAACTAGCCCTTGTCTTGTGTGACAGTTAAGCAGTGAACGTTTAATATTTTTCAGTTAGCTATTTCAAATTATGCATGTTCAGTTTTTTTGCCTCAGCTGGAAATGCGGGGGACATTTATTGTAGGCGGACCGGCATCAGTTCTAAGAACTATTGATAGTTATTGTGGCTGTCTAGTGGCAGTTCTGTTTGCTTTTTACTTGTTAATTTTTTCTACTGTGAGTGATTATCATATAAGTAATCTTTATATTCTTGTGGTCATTTTTTTATTTTCTTTAATTATTGATTTATGTTACTGTTAATAAATTCTAAGGAAGTTTAACTCCTCATTACTTATTAATTTTATTTAAAAAAATGTTTTTCCTGATTTCTCTATCTCTGCACCCAGACACAGCTATGCACCTCCCCTTCATTTAATGTATAGTTGTGCCAGCAGTAGCAATTTGATTGTGCTCAGTGCTCGTGGCTATTACATGAACGATGCTGCAGTGCTGTGAGCCGGTGGCTACTGTCCATTGGTAATATTTTGCTTCTTTTTCTGTGGTTACAACTCATGATCACTCCTTTTAGTTTTGTGAGAGGAGATTAAGCCAGAGCTTGTCATTTAGACTAGGAGGTGTACTAAGCTCACTTATCAGCCAGTTTGTGTTTTTGTGTGCAGGTAATTTATTCCTTTGTATGTCATTTGCAAACCTTAGTTTCAGTACCACAAACTATCCTTATGACTGAATACTGTAGATTTGTAAATGTCATTTGCAATTTATTTTGCTTATTAATTAGTGTATGTATATATATATATATATATATATATACACACACAAAACAGTCAGAAGCTTCCTTAGATTCTAACTTTAAAAAAAATATGAAACTCCAGTCCCCCTCCTCATCTCTATCTTTTTGGCTGTTATGTAATCCTCCTGCCCCGTGGAGAACTTGCAATTTTTGGCCCAGGGTGTAATTATAATCCAGTGGCCCAACCCCCCAGTTACAGCGCTTTTACACTAGTAGAACTAGTATTAGTAGGAATGTTTTTTAGCTATAAATGCAAGTAATAGCTTAGATCACATACATCCTGTTGCATCTGTATTCATACACCTGTAGACCTTTATATAAAATATACATCCAAATGAGATGTCAGTTTACCTATATGCCCAAATCAAAGATCAGGTCAGATACACAGCTATTTCATGCCAGTGATATGTAAAAAAATAATACTTCTGAACAGACAAATGGACTTTGTTGCTGTTTAATGCCTTAATAAAAACTCATATTAAATGTTTGATGCTTGCAGACCACTTTATGCCGGCTCTGTGCCTAATAAGGCCTGATATCATATACATACAGGCCCATTTATCAAATGGCTTGCGGACCTGATCCGACACTGCGGATCAGGTCTGCAAGACCTCGCTAAATGCTCTCTGCATTTAACATTGCACTAGCAGTTCACAAGAGCTGCTGGTGCAACGCCGCCCCCTGCTGACTCGCGGCCAATCGGCCGCCAGCAGGGAGGTGTCAATCAACCCGATCGTATTCGATCGGCTTGATTTCCGGCGATTCCTGTCCACCTGCTCAGAGCAGGCGGACAGGGTTATGGAGCAGCGGTCTTTGTGACCGCTGCTTCATAAGTTGTGTTTCTGGCGAGTCTGAAGACTTGCCAGTAACACGGCCCTTCAAGCTCTGTACGGAGCTTGATAAATGGGCCTGATAGTCTCTTTGAGGTCCCATCATGCAAGCTATATACCCAAATTAGAGCCCAGATCACACACATAACACTTGAATATTAGCTAGGTCAATCAAAGTGTGGATAGAGGACCACCAGAACAAGACCTTGTCACGGCCAGCCCAATCTCCAGACCTGAACCACGTCAAGAGGAAGATGGATGGTCACAAGCCATCAAACAAAGCTGAACTGCTTGTAGTTTTGCGCCAGGAGTAACATAAAGTCACCACAGCAATGTGAAAGACAGGTGGAGAGCAAGCCAAGACACATGAAAGCTGTGACTGATAATCAGAGATATTCCACCAAATATTGATTTCTGAACCTTTGCTAAGTTAAAACATTTGTATTGTTTTGTTTAAAAATGTAACTTGTTTTCATTGCAATATTCAAGGTCTTAAAACACCAAATATTTTTGTTATTTTGACCAGTTGTTGTTATTTGCTGCAAATAAATGCTCTATGACAATAATTTTATTTGGATATTTGGGAGAAATGTTGTCAGTAGTTCATATAATAAAACAAAAAGGTTAATTTGAGTCAAACACATACCTATAAATAATAAAACCAGAGAAACAGATCATTTTGTAACTGTCTCTTATTTTTTTTTAAGATTATGGGGCCGAATTATAAAGCTCCGAACGGAGCTTGATGCCCTCTGGAAACACAAGTTATGAAGCAGCGGTCTAAAGACCGCTGCTCCATAACTTGTCTGCCTACTCTTAGTAGGCAGACAGCGATCGCCATAAATGAACCCGATCAAATACGATCGGGTTGATTGACACCCCCTGATAGCGGCCGATTGACCGCAAATCTGCAGGGGGCGGCATTGCACCATCAGTTCACAAGAACTGCTGGTGCAATGATAAATGCTGAGAGCGTATGCTGTCGGCATTTATCGATGTGCAGTGGACATGATCTACAATATCGGATCATGTCCGCTCGAACATTCAGAAATAGGCATATATATATATATATATATACACATATATAATGTACATATATATATGTGTGTTATATATATATATATATATATATATATATATATGTGTGTGTGTGTGTGTGTGTAATATATATATGTGTGTATATAATTATATGTATGTATGTATGTATGTGTGTGTGTATATATGTATATATATATATATATGTGTGTGTGTGTGTGTAATATATATATGTGTGTATATAATTATATGTATGTATGTATGTATGTATGTGTGTGTGTATATATGTATATATATATATATATATATATATATATACACACACATCTGTAAATGTCTTTGTATGTATGTGTGTATCTAATAATCTGTATGTGTATGACTGTGTGTTTTGTGTATCTATGTTATGTATGTGTGTGTATCTGTATATGTATGTGTATGACTGTGTATCTGTATAAGTCTTTGTATGTATGTGTGTGTAAGTGTATATGTGTGTGTTTTGTGTATCTATGTTATGTATATGTGTGTGTATGTCTGTATACATATATGTATCTGTATTTGTATGTATGTGTGTGTAAGTGTATATGTGTGTGTTTTGTGTATCTATGTTATGTATATGTGTGTGTATGTCTGTATATATATGTATCTGTATATGTCTTGGTATGTATGTGTGTGTAAATGTATATGTATGTCTGTATGTGTTTGTTTGTATCTATTTAAGTTTGTGTTTATATGTGTGTATCTGTATATGTCTGTGCATGGTTAAATGTGTAAGTGTATACATGTGTTTATCTGTATATGTCTGTGCATGTATGTGAATATATGTGTGTGTATGTGTTTAAGCGTGTATATGCTTCAGGATTTATTACTGCAGTTGTTTCAACCACTTACACTGTTTTCTTTTTTCTAACCTATTAATTGTTCTTCTTGCATATGTTTCCAAAAAATGCATTTTTATGTTTATTTTATAATTATTATATACGTGTGTGTGTGTATGTGTATATATATATATATATATATATATATACACACACACACATATATATATATATACATACATAAGTATAATTATATATTACACACACATATATATATATATATATATATATATATATATATATATATATATATATATACACACACACACACATATATATATATATATATAACACTTTACTCTAAAAACCTGCGCTAACTTACTGATTCAATAATAGGCTTAAAAGCACACTAAAGAAGTACAATTTCTTTCACAAATATGAATTGATATTTGTTCTCTTTATTGTCTTTTACTATTAAAAAATCTGTGATTTACTTTTCTTTAATATTATTTACTCATATATTTGTTATATATAATTCAATTTGGTATCTAATGTCACTAGTTAATCTATTAGTAGCCTTGAGACTTAAAACAAGTTAATATTTTCTTACTAAAAGTGTTATACATATAAAATCAATTCCATAAAAATAATAATCATCATCTCTTGTGTATATACTGATATAATCTCACCTTAGTGTCTCTGGGAGTATGGTAGAAGTTGAATATGCACTCTTGTGTCTTTAACTTTATATCCGGATCTCCCAACTTCCTTTTGAGTGTGGTGCAGCTTCACGGTTCACTGAACTTTGCAGAGTGTTTCAGAATCGGTAGAACTATAAAACAAAAAGAAGAGAGAGCGCAACCACGACTCAAGGTAAAAGTATTTAATTCCACTTTGCGCTTATGAATATACTGCACTTACAGGATTAAAAAGTTAACAAGCGTCTCTAAAGATCACATACAGTCCTCGATTCTCCGGTCTCTCTCAGTTGTAGCTGTGTTTTTGTTCGTTTCCGTTTCCGGCTTGAGGGCTTGATTATTAATTTCTTTACCCAATGCAGGAGAAAATTCAACCTTTCCTTTCCAGATATTGTTTTCTAACTGGATCTACTTGCGTCTACGCGTTTCGTCCGTCTTCTGCGGACTTTCTCAAGACTTCTGGTAAGTGTATCCTTTTCGCGGGGATCCTCCGTTTAAAAACTGTATGCTCCTCCTACCTCTCTGTCCCAATCCAATCCGTTACAGGGTAATTCTCACACCCTCTTTCACCATATGTTGCATGTATTAACGTCAAAAGAGAGAGGGAAGGAAACAAAGTATAACGCTCAATTATTACGTATATTCACCTCCTAGTGTTCTCATTTTCCGTTCTCTAATAGTCCAATCTGTGTTGCCACAGTTTCTCACATTAAAAATCATATACATTCTTTATTTATATACATTCTTTAAAATCATTCTTAATAATTAAAACTTTAATACTTATTCTGCCGTTAGTGTTCGACTAATACCTAAACTGATACAATACAAATACTGTTATATTTGCAGATTATTAAAATTGCATATACACATTTCAAAAAAACAAAACATTTTTATTTTACCAGAAATGTCCACTACTACTAATATTTTCCCTAGACGCAATAGAGCTATCAATCTGTTAGAAAATATAACTGGCAATGAAGATATAGGGGATCCTCATGAAATGTTTAAAGCATTAGAAAAACTGTTGAATGCAGATGCAAAGGAATGGCATGATCTTATTTTATTAGACAACTATGTAATGCACAACGTGATACCTAGGGGGTTACGAATAAAGAAATTCCCCGCATTCCAACTTGACGAAGTTGAATTTTCTACTGAATGGGAAAGTGCCTTACACAATTGTTCTATAACTCTGATAAAAATCCTTATAAAATATAGGGAGAGTAAATTATTGAAATTAGAGTCTGAAATTAAAGAGATGTCAAAGAAACTAAGCCCTTTTGAGACAGTAGAAAAATGGGTTAAAATTAGAAAAGATATTAACCTTAGGATACAGAATTCAGAACGGGAACTTATGGCAGCAAAAACCTCCAAACTCAAAAGAGATTTGGAGGATTATAAGAACGATAGGGTATACAATTACAATAAATTTAAAGGGAATAATAATCAATACCATTATAAACCAAATGGAATAGCCAATGTTAATCACTCACAAGTGAAATATGAATATAGAAATTAAACCAATAGTAATGAAGTTATCCCAGCAGAAAAACATAAACATCCAACAAGAGATACAAATAAGCAAGAAGTAAATACTCCACATTTTAGGGGGACATCTAATACATATCCAAATAGGAATTGGAAAGGAGCCAGACCCAAAGAGCATCATTATGACCAAAGAAGGAACCAATATGACTATAATCACAAAGGGACAAATCAACATCACCCACAGAGAATAGAAAATGCACAACAACACTATCAGAACGTAAAACCTAGAGAGAATAGAAATCCTATGAATAGATACCAACAACATAATTCTCAAAATACACATAGGGAAGGATATAGTCCTCAAACAGAAGTAAATCAAAGGAGGAATGAGTGGAATGAAAGTAATTTTTTATACCAGGGTCCAGTACCCAGATCCCCATGAAAACCGGTAGGGGAATGGGAGGAACCGTTAGTAATAAACAGGGAGAACAGAAAGAGACCAAGGGAAGGAAAGGATTGGGAACTAAACGAGGAAAGAGAGGAGGCAAACGAACCAAAAAAGCAGAGGGAAAGGAGCAACAGATAGAAAAAGCTAAATAAAATATCATCAATTTATCGGATACAACATTATCTAATTCAGATGTATTATTACTCAATAAAGGATTAAAATTTGCCCCAAAAAAGTTACCAAATAAACTTGAGATGTATATAGACTTACAAAAATTTGTACGCAAATTAAATTTAAAAAGATATTATGCTAAAAATGTTAATCACTATAAAGTGGTAGAAATGAAAGATACAAAAGACAATACCTGGGATAGAAAGGATCTAGATACCCTAAAAACCCTGAAACAATTGGAGATGAGTCAGGTGGAGGTGAGCAGTCCAAAGAGAAATATAGAAATAGATGAACTAATGAATTTGAGTATACATGATAGTGAGACAGAAATTACACATAGTAATTTCAAACGCCCTTCTTCATTTAATCCTACGTACACACAGGGAGAATATATCCCTGTGTTTAATTCAATCCTCACAGAAGAGATAAATAAATATTTCGATACCAGTAATCACAATAAAAAATTTAAATTTAAAGATAATTTAAGAAAAGACGAAAGAGCATCCTTAAATAAATTGAAGAAAGACCATCAATTAGTGATCAGGCAAGCAGACAAGGGGGGTGGGATTATAGTACAGAATAGGGCAGATTATTTAGGGGAAGCCGAACGATTATTAAATGATGACAAAACATATAGCAAATTAAGGAAAGATCCTACCATAGAATACAATAAAAATTTATTTAGTATACTTATAGAAGCCAAAAAAGAAGGTATACTCAATAGTGATGAATTCAATTTTGTATACAACCCACATCCAAAGATCCCCATTTTTTACCATATTCCCAAAATACATTAAAATCCAACACACCCACCCGGCCGTCCTATTATTTCCGGCATGGAATCCATTTCTAGTAATTTATCTACCTACATAGATTTCTATATGCAACCAATAGTAAAAAACATAAAATCATATATCAAAGATACTACTGAAGTGATAGTACAACTAGAAGGATTTAAATGGGAAGCAGAAGACGTATGGATCACATGTGATGCTACTTCATTATACACCAGTATCCCCCACCAAAAAGGAATAGATGCGTTCAATTGTGTAGGTAAAGAAAGTGGTATGGCCTATAAACACTTGAGTTTTTTAGAAAGCTGCATCAGATTTATTTTAAGCAATAACTATTTTAGCTTCAATGGCATATTTTACAAACAGATTCAAGGGACTGCCATGGGCACCCCAATGGCGCCCTCATATGCCAATATTTATGTGTCCCACTTTGAAGACCTTAAGATATGGAATAATAACCCTTATCAACAAAATATAATTAAATATCTGAGATATATCGACGATATTATTATAATATGGCGTGGGGATATGAAGATGGCAGAGGAATTTATCAGACACATGAAC